>NC_135988.1:8094766-8254766 GCF_053455715.1 Rhinoraja longicauda
ATTTCACTGCACATTTATGTGTAAGTGACAAATAAATGGACTATTTTTGTTTGTTATCTAGCTCTCTCTTGAATGCATTCGGGGAATTGGGAGCAGGCAGGAACGGGGTACCGATTGAGAATGATCAGCCATGATCACATTGAATGGCGGTGCTGGCTCGAAGGGCCGAGTGGCCTCCTCCTGCACCTATTGTCTGTTGTCTATTGAGCATGGAGAACCAGCTGGGAGCAGACATCGCCACCTCCACAATTCACTGTCACACCGAACACCACAGCCCCACCCGGCTCGGACACGCCCCGCAAAGAGTGGGTCGCCCTGAACCGGCTCCGCACAGGGGTCGGCCGGTTCGACGCCAACATGCATTGTTGGGGATTGCGACCATCAGCAGCCTGCGTGTGTGGAGCAGACCAGCACACAGAGCAGCCATTTTTCACCGCACTGTCCTCCGTCCCCCTGGTGGAGGGGTAGACCACACAGCCCTTGACAACAGCACATTGCACTAGCTACAGCTCCTGGAGGGCCTTACATAACCTCTGCTGCCTCAAACGCAAGAAGTAGAAGATTTGTGCACGAAGGAACTGCAGATGCGCGTTTAAACCGAAGATAGACACAAAATGCTGGAGTAACTGAGCGGGACAGGCAGCATCTCTGGAGAGAAGGAATGGGTGACGTTTCGGGTCGAGACCATCCTTCAGAGAAGTCTCAACCCGAAACGTCACCCGTTCCTTCTCTCCAGAGATGCTGCCTGTCCCGCTGAGTTACTCCAGCATTTTGTGTCGACCTTGAAATAAATGCACCTCTGCCTCGTCTGTGCTGGGTGTTGACAGGAGGCTGTTCGTTCGACGATTGTCCCTTCACGGCAGCTGGTACAGGGACAGACCATCGCTCCTCTCCCGATCACGGCCCCTTGACACCTTTCTCCTTCAAAGCAAAATCTGGCGTTGAGAGGCAGTGATGAATGGACTCCCCCTGCCTTAACGACGTGTTGCTCGGAGTTTGAGCTGCAAATGGACTGGGCCGGGGACCGCAAATGGAAGTGGTCAAAGGTTAATGCACCAATCCTGGAACTGTATTCCCAGTGGAAGCAGGCGAGGGGGAGGGGGAGGGGGAGGGGGAAGAGGAGAGGGGAGAGGAGAAGATTGCCCAGAGAGGATGTCTAGGAAACCGGTTTGGTTTTAATACGTTGATTATCTGAGATTATTTGGTGCAGGACTGACGGCTCAGGAAGACGCCTAATGCTCGACATGTCCTTCCCGCTCTCTGTGTTCAACACCAGCTGCTTCTAGATTCCAGCCTCTCCATCCTTTCCTCCTTTGCGCTCCTATTCCTCGCAGATCGCTTCCCAACGCGGGGCAAGACCTGGCTGTTCGAAGGAGGAGAGCAATTTGTTCCTGAGCTGCTGTCTTGGGCGAAGGTCGGAGGTCTTCCTCCCTGTGAAACATTGCAGACAGCGTAGCTCGCTAACTGGTGCTGAAATCCCAATAATTGTGCCATAAAGCTTAGAGCTTAGAGCGTAGAACATAGTGCAGTACAAGTATCTATCTATCCATCCATCCATCCATCCATCCATCCATCCATCCATCCATCCATCCATCCATCTATCTATCTATCTATCTATCTATCTATCTATCTATCTATCTATCTATCTATCTATCTATCTATCTATCTATCCCTCCCTTAAAAATACCCAAAGATATGGCCTCCACAGCCGTCTGTGACAATGAATTCCACAGATTCACCACCCTCTGGCTAAAGTTATTCCTCCTTATCAGGATCAGCCATATTTTTTTGGAACAGCAGGGCAGGCTGGAGGGGCTGAATGGCCTACTCCTTTATTATCATGTCCTCCTCACGGACGGGTTCCCACACTGTCTGTACATCAGCCCTGCCCTGGTTCAGCCCCTGTGAAGTGTCCCCCCCCTCCCCATCCACTGCCCCTGTCCCCCAGCCCCCATCCCGATCCCCCCTCCCCCCTCACCCCTCCACCCCACCCCAGGATCTGTGATATCGGGATCGGGTCTGAAGAAGGGTCTCGACCCGAAACATCACCCATTCCTTCTCTCCAGAGATGCTGCCTGTCCTGCTGAGTTTTCCCGACATTATGTGTCTGTCTTGTGTGATACCGGCGTTCTCAGGTCACGGTTGCATGGGCTGTTGTCGCCATCTGCTGCCAGGGTCCTCTCGAAGTGAGGCGCATGGTTTAATGCAGGGCCCGCAGCAATGCACATCGATCAGTCGCAGCCAGACTGGCTGGCTCATTCAGGCACGGTGTTTTTTCGCGGAGTAATCGATGCTGCAGCCACTGTTAATGTTAAGCCTGAAGTTGACCCACAATGTTGAGGGGTACAGCAGGTGGCTCAGGCTGGTACATGAAACCTCCATGATCTCACTGTATACTAGAACAGGCGCAAAGGGCCGAGTGGCCTTTTCCAGTTTTAAAACCGCCTCGATGATTCATTTTTTTTCCATTTTGGTGCAGTGTCAGTTTGTTCTTGATATGGGAGAGAGGTAACAGTTTTATTTATATAGCTGTTTATCATAAACACTTTGATTTAGCCCCTTGCTCCCGCTGTGAGTAATCTGAATATACATCCACGTAATTGACTTTTAAGGAAAAAAGATATCTCTTTCATTTGCTGGATTCATTGGGCCACATTATTCGCTTTATGAATTATGAATTCGGTAGATGTCAGCATGAGCGTAGAACATAAAACAGTCCAGCACAGTAACATGGCCAAAAATAGCGCCATGTTAAATTACTTTTGTTTGCCTGCAAGTGATTTACATCCCTCCATTCCCAGCGTATCTAAAATATCTAGGGGCTCACGTTGTCGACCTCCCCATGGTGAGCCTTGTCAACTGACCTCAGTCAGGCGAACGACAACAAACAAGAGACAGCAGAAGCAATAGACAATAGGTGCAGGAGGAGGCCATTCGGCCCTTCGAGCCAGCACCGCCATTCAATGTGATCATGGCTGATCATTCTCAATCAGTACCCTGTCCCTGCCTTCTCCCCATACCCCCTGACTCCGCTATCCTTAAGAGCTTTATCCAGCTCTCTCTTGAATGCATTCAGAGAATTGGCCTCCACTGCCTTCTGAGGCAGAGAATTCCACAGATTCACAACTCTCTGACTGAAAAAGGTTTTTCCTCATCTCAGTTCTAAATGGCCTACCCCTTATTCTTAAACTGTGGCCCCTTGTTCTGGACTCCCCCAACATTGGGAACATGTTTCCTGCCTCTAACGTGTCCAACCCCTTAATAATCTTATACGTTTCGATAAGATCTCCTCTCATCCTTCTAAAGTCCAGTGTATACAAGCAGAAGCAGCTTCATAACTTCTGCTGCCTCAAACGCAAGAAGAAGTAGAATATCCAAAAGCCTCTTAAATGCCACAATTATAGTTTCCACCACCATCCCCAGCAGTGCATTCCAGGCACCCACCACCCTCTGTGTTAAAAACATTGCCCCCCCATCCTTTAAACTTTGCCTTCCCTACGGTGGTGCAGCGGTAGAGTTGCTGCTTTACAGCGCCAGAGACCCTGGTTCGATCCTGACTAAGGGTGCTTGTCTGTACGAAGTTCATACATCCACCCCTTAACCTGCGTGGGTTTTCTCCGAGATCTTCTGTTTCCACCCACATTCCAAAGACGTACAGGTTTCTGGATTAATTGGCTTGGTATAAATGCAAATTGTCCCTAGCTTGTGGGATAGTGTTAATGTGCAGGGGTCACTGGTTGGCGCGGACCCGGTGGGCCTTAGACAATAGACAATCGACAATAGGTGCAGGAGAAGGCCATTCGGCCCTTCGAGCCAGCACCGCCATTCAATGTGATCATTGGTGATCATTCTCAATCAGTACCCCGTTCCTGCCTTCTCCCCATACCCCCTGATTCCGCTATCCGTAAGAGCTCTATCTAGCTCTTTAGGACCTGTTTCCGCGCTGTATCTTTAAACTAAAAAAAAAACGAACTTTAAACTATGACCTCTTTGATAACACCGACTTAAACTGGGACTCCCTTGAAACCAGACGCCAGTTGCCCAGATTGACTACTCTTCACAAGATCATCAACTAGGACATCGACCTCGATGCTGATTTATACGTCAAAGAGAAAATAACAAGGTCCGGAAGAAGCCACAACAAGCAAGTTGTAGTTCAACAACACACATCTACTCGGTGGCACAGCGGTAGAGTTGCTGCCTTACAGCGAATGCAGCGCCGGAGACTCAGTTTCGATCCTGACTACGGGCGCCGTCTGTACGGAGTTTGTACGTTCTCCCCGTGACCTGCGTGGGCTTTCTCCGAGATCTTCGGTTTCTTCCCACACTCCAAAGACGTACAGGTATGTAGGTTAATTGGCTGGGCAAATGTTTAAAGAAAATTGTTCGTAGAGTGTGTAGGATAGTGTTAATGTGCGGGGATCGCTGGGCGGCGCGGACCCGGTGGGCCGAAGGGCCTGTTTCCGCGCTGTATCTCTATAATCTAAAAAAACTCCCAACATCCAGTCATTTTTCCCTGAAGTAATTTCCCTCTGGAATGCCCTCCCACAATCCTCTGTTGATATGCCCCGTGACGTAACCTTCAAGACCTCCAGGCCCACAGACGGCAAAGCCTCGACCAGGCCCACTCTCGTCAACTTCCAGTATAGTCCCCGGTGAACTCTTCAAAGGTGATGACTGCAAGATACAAGATGTTTCCACCTTGGGGGAAAAAGGTTCTGACTGTCTACCCTATCTATGCCTCTCACATTTGTATGTGCTTCTATCAGGTGTCCTCTTAACCTCTGGCGTTCCAGTGAAAATGGCCAACCTCTCCTCATGACTAATGGGCAGCACGGTGGCGCAGCGGTAGAGTTGCTGCCTTACAGCGAATGCAGCGCCTGAGACTCGGGTTCGATCCTGACTACGGGCGCCGTCTGTACGGAGTTTTACGTTCTCCCCGTGACCTGCGTGGGTTTTCTCTGAGATCTTCGGTTTCCTCCCACACTCCAAAAAGACGTACAGGTATGTAGGTTAATTGACTGGTTAAATGTAAAAATTGTCCCTAGTGTGTGTAGGATAGTGTTAGTGTGCGGGGATCGTTGGGCGGCGCGGACTCGGTGGGCCGAAGGGCCTGTTTCCGCGCTTTATCTATAAATCTAAATCTAAAAATCTAAAATCTAATAACAGAAAAAAAAAGTAATGGCAGCAAAAAAAGGGATTTAGTTCTACCATCCTCTTTATTCCCATTCACGTACTTATGGCTTATGGCAAATAAAATTTTAAGCTGATACTAAATTGAGGGAAATTTAATTGGGGGGGGAATAAAATGTGAATAGTCGAGGGTTGGTATAAATGGTTGGTATCTGGTCGACACAGACCCAGTGGTCTGTTCCTATAGTTTAGTTGAGTTTATTATTATTGTCACCTGTACCAACTACAACAAAAAGCTTTTGTTGCGGGCTATACAGTCAGCAAAAAAGACTATATACGATTACAATCAAGCTGCCCTCAGAGTACAGGTAAGGGGTACATCATTTAGTGTAAGATAAAGATAGTTCAAAAATATAGTTTAAAAAATATTATATTCTCTCTGTCACTCTACATTTCTTTGCATTTCTACTTTCCGTTTCCCCCACAACGTTATTCCTTTTTCCTCTCTCCCCTTCAAATCTTTTCTCTTTCTCTCTGTCTCTGTCTCTGTCTCTGTCTCTGTCTCTGTCTCTGTCTCTGTCTCTGTCTCTGTCTCTGTCTCTGTCTCTGTCTCTGTCTCTGTCTCTGTCTCTGTCTCTGTCTCTGTCTCTGTCTCTGTCTCTCTGTGTCTCTCTGTGTCTCTCTGTGTCTCTCTGTGTCTCTCTCCCTCTCCCTCTCCCTCTCCCTCTCCCTCTCCCTCTCCCTCTCCCTCTCCCTCTCCCTCTCCCTCTCCCTCTCCCTCTCCCTCTCCCTCTCCCTCTCCCTCTCCCTCTCCCTCTCCCTCTCCCTCTCCCTCTCCCTCTCCCTCTCCCTCTCCCTCTCCCTCTCCCTCTCCCTCTCCCTCTCCCTCTCCCTCTCCCTCTCCCTCTCTATCTCTGTCTGTCTGTCTCTCTCTGTCTGCCTCTCTCTCTCTCTCTCTCTCTCTCTCTCTCTCTCTCCCCCTCTCTCTCTCCCCCCCTCTCTCTCTCTCTCTCTCCCACTCTCCATCAGTGTCTCTTTCCACTCCCTGAGTTATCCACGAGCTCCCTCTAGTGCCCACTGGCTGAATCAATGCTGATTCCACCAACAGGGAAAACATTTTGAATGCTGTATAGTGTAAAGATTCTACAGGACAGGCAGCATCCGTGGGGAGTTTAGTTAAGTTTGGCAATACAGTGCGGAAACAGGCCCTTCGGCCCACCGAGTCTGCACCGACCAGCGTTCCTTCACGCTAACACACACGAGAGACAATTTTCCATTTACCAACCCAATTAACCTACAAACCTATCCGTCTTTGGAGTGTGGGAGGAAACCGGAGCACCCGGTGAAAACCCACGCAGGTCACGGGGAGAACGTACAAACTCTGCACAGATAAGCACCCATTGTCAGAATCGAACCCGGGTCTCTGGCGCTGTAAGGCAGTTGCTCTACCACCACGTTTCGCATGGTGGGGCATGGTGGCGCAGTGGTAGAACTGCTGCCTTACAGCGCCAGAGACCCGAGTTCGATCCTGACCATGGGTGCTTGTTTGTACGTAGCTTGTACGTTCTCCCCAGGACCTGCGTGGGGTTTCTCTGAGACCTTTGGGTTCCTCCCATACTTCAAAGATGTACAGGTTTGTAGGTGATTGGTTTAGTTTAAATGTAATATTGCCCTTAGTGTATGTAGGGTAGTGTTAATATGCAGGGATCGCTGGTCGGCGTGGTTTCGTGGTTTTTCCTGTGGTTTCTGCGCTGTATCTCTAAACTAAACTAAAGGAACCAATTCACACCTCTTCTATTCTTATCTCAAACCTTTTGTATTTTCATTACTGGTCTTTGTCCAACCATCTGCCCATTAGACAATAGGCAATAGGTGCAGGAGGAGGCCATTTGGCCCTTCGAGCCTGCACCGCCATTCAATGTGATCATGGCTGATCATTCTCAATCAGTACCCCGTTCCTGCCTTCTCCCCATACCCCCTGACTCTGCTATCCTTAAGATTAAAAAACACCTTCACCTGTATCCACCTATTACCCATCAGGCTTTGTCCCACCTCATTTTCTCTTCCAGCTTTCACCAGGACCAGAGTGGCCGAAGGGCCTGTTTCCGTGCTGTGTTTCTCCAGGTCTCTATGAGTAACCCATTACATCCATCGTGACTGCTACACCATTCATTCAGTAAGATTATGGCCAATCTTGGACTCCAGCACCACTTTCCTGCACTAATTGCCACCCCTTAATCTCCAATTGAATTTGTTGAATGATTCAATATGATAATCAGCAGTTGAAGCAAGTATTTAAGGGTGACACAAATTGCTGTAATAACTCAGCAGGCCAGCCACCATCTGTGGAGAGAATCGATAGGTGACGTTTTGGGTTGGGACCCTTCAGTTCCCTCCACAGATGCTGCCTGACCTGCTGAGTTACTCCTGCACTTTGTGTTTTTCCTCAAGATTCTAGCACCTGTAGTTTAGTTTAGTTTAGTTTTGAGATACAGCGTGGAAACAGGCCCTTCGGCCCACGATTTACAGAGCCAATTAACCTACAAACCTGCACGTCTTTGGAAACTGAAGCAAACCAGAGCAAATCAACGTGGTCACAGGGAGAATGTACAAACAATGTACAGACAAGCACTGGTCTCAGGATCAAACCCAGGTCTCAAGGCAGTAACTCTACCAATGCACTATTGTGCTGCCCCATGGGCCTCCTCCATTTTCACTGTGGTTACTTGCATCTCTAGTTAAGGGAGTTAGTTCATTGATGCACATTGGGGTGGGAAGAAAGGGGTGGGAAGGAGGTTGGTTTGGGCTGATCAGGCTGGGGACAGAGTCTGCTTGGTCCAACTCACTGGCGCTACCTCCACCCTCACCCTTGTGCTCACATCAAGTGGCCTACTGCTGTTCTGATTCCTACTGTTCTTGTGGTTGGATTATAGCCCTTTTGCGTTGCAGTACCCGTTGGTCCCACTGGGTGTCAGGACAAACCTCAAAGTGTAGTCTCTCCTGCCAGTTAGTCCGGTTTATTGTCACGTGTACCAAGGTACTGTACAATTAAAATATTTTTTGGCGCGTGCTAATCAGTCAGCGGAAAGACTACACATGATTACGAGCGAGCCACCCACAGTGTACATGTTAAAGGGAAGCATGTTTAGTGCAAGATAAAGTCCGATTAAAGATAGTCCAAGGATCTCCAATGAGGTAGATGGCAGCTTGGGGCCCACTGTCTCGTTGGTGATTTAACGGTTCAGTTGCCTGACAACAGGTGGGAAGAAACTGTTGCTGAGTTTGGAGGTGTGCGTTTTCACATTTTTGTACCTCTTGATTAATCGGAGAGGGAAGAAGATGGAGTGACCGGGGTGAGACTCGTCCTTGATTATAGAAACATAGAAGCATAGAACATTGGTGCAGGAGTAGGCCATTCGGCCCTTTGAGCCAGCACAGCCGTTCAATATGATCATGGCTGTTCATCCAAATTCAGTACCCCGTTCCTGCTCTCTCCCCATATCCCTTGATTCCGTTAGCCCGAAGAGCTAAATCTAACTCTCTCTTGACTACATCATTATGTTGGTTTTACAGGAGGTTTGCAAAGCTGTCAGGTGCTGAGCCAAAGGAACTGAGGGGCAATGAGAGCAGACTGCATAAAGGTCTGAAGGATCCCGACCCACAACGTCACCTATCCATGTCCTCCAGAGATGCTGCCTGACCCGCTGAGTTACTCCAGCACTCTGTGTCTTTCTCTTGTAAACCACCGTCAGCAGTCTCTTGTGTCTCTGATCTTAATATTCCCATCTATGTTATCAATCTTCATAGCCTCACCTTACATCGTCTAGAGCTCTCCAACCTGACCCTAATGCCATGACCTCCGCTTGCCCTATGACCCCTCGCGTGCTATAACCTGCACCAACCCCACCAACGAGTCTGAGGAAGGGTCTTGACCCAAGGAGTTACCCTTTCTTTCTCTCCCGAGATGCTGCCTGGCCCGCTGAGTTACTCCAGCTTTTTCTGTCCACCAACCCCTACCAAATCTCCCCACCTCTGTTATCTCCTGCAACCCTATAACTCCACTCTCTTGTTCGACCCACCTGCAGCCCCACAACCCCATGCCGATCTCTGTAGCCTCTTCCAATCCTACAAGCTCTCCCTATCGCTGTAACCATCTCCAGCCCAACAACCCCTCTATCTCTGTAATATAAGAAAATAACTGCAGATGCTGGTACAAATCGAAGGTATTTATTCACAAAATGCTGTAGTAACTCAGCAGGTCAGGCAGCATCTCAGCGGAGCAGGAATGGGTGACGTTTCGGGTCGAGACCCTTCTTCAGACTGATGTCAGGGGGGCGGGACAAAGGTCATAGGTGGAGACAGGAAGATAGAGGGAGATCTGGGAAGGAGGAGGGGAAGAGAGGGACAGAGGAACTATCTAAAGTTGGAGAAGTCGATGTTCATACTACTGGGCTGCAAGCTGCCCAGGCGAAATATGAGGTGCTGTTCCTCCAATTTCCGGTGGGCCTCACTATGGCACTGGAGGAGGCCCATGACAGAAAGGTCAGACTGGGAATGGGAGGGGGAGTTGAAGTGCTCGGCCACTGGGAGACCAGTTTGTTCAATGCGGACCGAGCGCAGGTGTTGAGCGAAGCGATCGGCGAGCCTGCGCTTGGTTTCGCCGATGTAAATAAGTTCTATCTCTATCTCTGTAACCTCCTTCAGTCCTATAACCCCTCCCCACTTCTAACGACCTCCAGTTCTACAACCTGTCCTGAATTTTGTTCCCTCCTCTAGCCCAACAGTCCCTCCCTACCTCCGTGACCACCGCCAACTCCATCACCCTTGCCTTCCTCTTTAACCTCCTCTAGCGCACACACCCTTTGACATCCCTTCCCTCCTCCAATTCTTGGCTTCATCCCCTAAATATATTTTCCATCCCAATTGGTGACGATGTCGTGAGCTGCCAATGCCCTATGCAGTGGAATCGCACACTGACATGCCAGGAGCGAGTCACAGAGTGATACAGTGTGGAAAGAGGCCCTTCAGCCCAACTTGCCCACATGTCCCAACCACACTAGTCCCACCTGCCACCATTTGGTCCTTATCCCTCCAAACCTGTCCTATCCATGTACCCGTCTAACTGCTTCTTAAATGTTGCGATGGTCCCAGCCTCAACTACCTCCTCTGACAGCTTGTTCCATACACCCTCCACCCTTTGTGTGCAAAAAGTTAGAGTTGCTGCCTTACATTGAATGCAGCGCCGGAGACTCAGGTTCGATCCTGACTACGGGCGCCGTCTGTACGGATTTTGTACGTTCTCCCCGTGACCCGCGTGGGTTTTCTCCGAGATCTTCAGTTTCCTCCCACACTCCAAAGACCTACAGGTATGTAAGTTAATTGGCTGGGCAAATATTTAAAAAAATTAAAAAATGTCCCTAGTGGGTGTAGGAGAGTGTTAGTGTGCGGGGATCGCTGGGCGGTGCAGACCCGGTGGGCCGAAGGGCCTGTTTCTGCGCTGTATCTCTAAATCTAAAATCTAAAAATCTCCATGCACAAATCCTTCCTATTGCACCATTTAGATTTTTTAGATTTAGATTTAGAGATACAGCACGGAAACAGGCCCTTCAGCCCACCGAGTCCGCGCCGCCCAGCGATCCCCGCACATTAACACTATCCTACACACACTGGGGACAATTTTTACATTTACCCAGTCAATTAACCTACATACCTGTACGTCTGTGTTACATACCTGTACGTGACGTGTTACTGAGGAAGAGGTCAGGCCGTGAATGGCCTCCGCCCACTCACAAGGCAAGTGATTGTTTCGCCGAAGGCTAAAGGTGGCCGGGGGAGGAGAGGAACGACAGTTCGCAGGACGATCCAGACCATGGCGATGTCTGCAACAGGCCTTCATGACCAGCTGCAGCTGGCACTCTGAAAATGGTGGCAAAACCTGGCGGCTCTTGCACTCCCCCCCCCTTCTGTCGTGGGGTAGACTGACGCTCCTCCCACACACCCCCCCCCCTCCCCTCTCCACAAATCTTTGCACATCCCCACTTGTGATTTTAATTTAATATTTCGTGTTTCTTGCATTTTATGACTGCTGGCAGATCAATTTCCCTCCTGGGATAAGTAAAGTTCTATCGTATCATATCGCATCGTATCGTATCGTTATCATATCCTGTGTGTACTCAGTGGACTGTTTCTTTACATTCTGTACTTAATTATGGACTGCACATGCGTCGGGCTGTACATCTTACTGGTCTGTACACTGTGCGGCTTGGTGGCGCTGCGGTAGAGTTGCCGCCTTACAGCGAATGCAGCGCCGGAGACCCGGGTTTGATCTCGACTAAGGGTGCTGTCTGTACGGAGTTTGTACGTTCTCCCCGTGACCTGCGTGGGTTTTTCTCCCAGATCTTCGGTTTCCTCCCACACTCCAAAGACGTACAGGTTTGTAGGTTAACTGGCTTGGTAAATGTAAACACTGTCCCCAGTGGGTGTAGGATAGTGATAATGTGCGGGGATCGCTGGTCGGCGTGGACCCGGTGGACCGAAGAGCCTGTTTCCTAGGGCTGTATCTCTAAACTAAACTACACGAAAAAATAATTTCACTGTGTCCTGGTACATGTGATAATAAAGAACCATTGAACCATTGAACCATTGAACCATTGAACCATTGAACCATTGAACCATTGAACCATTGAACCATTGAACCATTGAACCAACCCTCTCCACCTCCTGCTCTCAGTGCCTCCATCAGACCTCCTGATGTGGTGGGGACCCGATGGCATTTCACCAGAACCCTGTGTCCTGTGGCCCTGCTTTGACCTCTATGCTCCAGTTGCTGGTGTCGGACGTCAGGGCTCTGAGTCACACTGCGTCACACGAGGCCGTGGCCTCTGCTGACCACAGCTGAACCAACGTGGTCTCCTCAAAGGGAAATGATGGATGCGCATGATGAAGCTGTATTGGCCGGATGACGTTGAGCAATAGCACTGTGCAGCCACTTCACAGCTCCGTGACACCAAACCACAGCATTGCTCAACCAAGTCAGTCAGAGCTGGGCCGTCTTCCCAACATCCCTGCAGTTTCCATATCCGACATACGTTCATGTCTTTCCTAACGACATCCATTCAGTCCATGGAATCTATGCCAACTAGAGTCATAGAGACATCTTGCACCGAAACAGCCCAACTCGTCCATGCCGACCAAGACGCCCCATCTACACTAGTCCCACCTGCCCGTGTTTGACCCATATCCCTCCAAGCCTTTCCTATCTATGTTCCAGTCCAAACTCAGAACAATCTCACTCGAAGGTATTTATTCACAAAATGCTGGAGTAACTCAGCAGGTCAGACAGCATCTCTGGAGAGAAGGAATGGGTGACGTTTCGGGTCGAGACCCTTCTTCAGACTGATGTTAGGGGGGCGGGACAAAGGAAGGATATAGGAAGATAAAGGAAGAATGTCCACTTTGAAGAAGTTCTCCTCTCTTCGACAAGAGTTTAGCACCATGCTCTCTCGCTGCTCCCCCTCTGTGATTTCTCCTGCCCTCCTACTCTACCACCACATATTGACCCTAGATCCTTCCTTTGTCACGCCCCCCTGACATCAGTCTGAAGAAGGGTCTCGACCCGAAACGTCACCCATTCCTTCTCTCCTGAGATGCTGCCTGACCTGCTGAGTTACTCCAGCATTTTGTGAATAAATACCTTCGATTTGTACCAGCATCTGCAGTTATTTTCTTATACAATCTCACTCACTCAGTCACCTTTCCCCGTAATGAATGAATGAATGAATGAGTGAATGAACAAGTTTATTGGCCAAGTATGTGCATATACAAGGAATGTGCCTTGGTGCTCCGCTCACAAATGACAACACAAACATACAGTTAACAATTAAGAATAAAGCATAACCACATCAAAACAATAAGGACACAACATTACGGTCTAAACACGTCGGGGAAAATAAACCAGAGCAAAAAAGAGACTGCAGACTTTGGTTATTGAGTAGAACTATTAGTAACCTAGTCCCTTCACAGTCCGTCAGTTCCTCCCAGATCCTAACATTGTGGCACGGTGGCGCAACGGTAGAGTTGCTGCCTTACAAGGCTTGCAGCGTCGAAGATCCAGGATCGGTCCTGACTACGGGCGCTGTCTGTACGGAGTTTGTACGTTCTCCCCGTGACCTCCGTGGGTTTTCTCCGAGATCTTTGGTTTCCTCCCACACTCGAAAGACGTACAAGTTTGTAGGTTAATAGGCTTGGTAAATGTAAAAAAGTGTCCCTGGTGTGTGTGAGATAGTGCTAGTGTGTGGGGATCGCTGGTCGGCGCGGACCCGGTGGGCCGAAGGGCCTGTTTCCGCGCTGTATCTCTAAAGGTGGAGGCCGATACAATAGAAGCATTTCAGGGGCCTCTGGATAGGCGCATGGATGCACGGGGAATGGAGGGACACAGATCACGTGCAGGCAGAGGAGATTAGTTTGTGTTCATCACCAACATTGTGGCATGTTCCTGGGTTACTCTTTGTTATGTTCTACGTTCTATCTCCTTAATTTGGGACTTTTGCCCCACCAGGACAGACGGTTCATCAGCTGAAAGGATGGAAAGTGGCAGTCAGGAGGATTGTGTAATCTGGTCATGTAATTTAACCCTTTCAGTGTGTGGAAGCTTCAGTCTGACAAGGGATAAGCTGGCTGTGTAGCAGAAGGACCTTCAGACATCCTTTGACGTACAGAACAAGGTTCTTGATAGACATACTTTGACATACCGCTAGCTAACGTATAAGGATAGTCATCCTTACTGAAATTAAATGCAAATAAAGGATTGAATAGCACATAGTTTTATTCGATACTAGACCAAGTGGACCCGTTTGGCCTCCCCTCCCCCCTCCCCCTCCCTCCCCTCCCCTCCCCTCCCCTCCCCTCCCCTCCCCTCCCCTCCCCCCTCCCCCTCCCCTCCCCACTTCCCCTTCCCCCTCTCCATCCTCCTCAACCCCCCTTATCCACCTTCCACCTCCCCCCTCCCTCCCTCCCCCCCCTCCCTCCCTCCCTCCCTCCTCCCTCCCTCCCCCCCACCTTCCTCCCTCCCTCCCCCCCCTCCCTCCCTCCCTCCCTCCTCCCTCCCTGGGAGGTAGATTTAAACTTTAAAATGTGAATAATTGTAAAAATATAACACCGATTTCAATAAAACTACTTGCTTTACCATTAAAGGGATGACGGTGAGTAAGGTGGGCCTAAAATTGTCAAGCTATCGTGTACCGTTTTGGCTGTAGTTTGATCACAAATAAACAAACAAACGAGAGTTTTAGTATATAGATTAGTGTCTTCGAGAATGTATTGTGATTGATGATAAGAAATGGGTGGTTCGGTGGCGTACAGAGCTACTGCCTTACAGCACCAGAGACCCGGGTTCGAACCTGACCACGGGCACTGTCTTTACGGAGTTTGTACGTTCCCCCTGTGACCTGCGTGGGTTTTCTCCAGGGTCTCCAGTTTCTTTCCACACTCCAAAAGCGTACAGGTTTGAAGGTTAATTGGCTTGGCATTAATGTAAAATTGTCCCCAGTGTGTGTAAGATAGTGTTAGTGTGCGGGGATCACTGGTCGGTGTGGACTCGGTTGGCCGAAGGGCCTGTTTCCGCGCAGTATCTCTAAACTATAAACGAAACTAAAAATAAAGGATTGAATAGCGTGTTGTTTTATTAGATATCAGTGTATTCGGGTATATATTGTGATTGATGATAAGAAATTAGAGAGTGCGCACGATTTCAAAGGCCAAAATCTGTATAAAAGCTGACAGGGCCAAGTTGAATTTCATAGAAACATAGAAAATAGGTGCAGGAGTAGGCCATTCGGCCCTTCGAGCCTGCACCGCCATTCAATATGATCATGGTTGATCATCCAGCTCAGTAACCTGTACCTGCCTTCTTTCCATACCCCCTGATCCCTTTAGCCACAAGGGCCACATCTAACTCCCTCTTAAATATAGCCAATGAACTGGCTTCAACTACCTTCCGTGGCAGAGAATTCCACAGATTCACCACTCTCTGTGTGAAGAAATGTTTTCTCATCTCGGTCCTAAAAGTCTTCCCCCTTATCCTTAAGTTGTGACTCAGAAGAGTATGGTAACTGGGAGTGTTCTGCTCTCATGCACAAGCTGAACAATGAATGAGAGTTGTCAGAGTCCAGTTGATCGGCAATGACAAGTGTCGATAATCGGATCACGAGAATGGTCCTGGGAATTACTGGATTCACGCACGAGGAACGGTCGATGGCTCTTCATGCTATTCAATCCTTTATTTTTAGTTTAGTTCATAGTGTTGTACTCACTGGAGTTTAGAAGGATGAGGGGATCTCATTGAAACCTATCGATTAATGAATGGCCTGGATAGAGTGTATGCGGGGTGGCCAGAGGGTGGTGAATCTATGGAGTTCATTGTCGCACGTTGTTGTGGAGACTAAGTAATAGGGTATTTTTAAAGCGGAGGTTGATAGCTTCTTGATTAAGCGTGTCAAAGGTTGTGGGGAGAAGGCAGGAGAATGTGGCTGAGAGAGAAAAATAGATCAGCCATGATCGAATGGCAGAGTAGACTCGATGGGCTGAATGACCTAATTCTGCTCTTATGCCCTTTGATATTATTATACTAGTTCATCACATCAAACTGATGTATCCTCCTGATATACAGCCCTGGATAGCTCAGTGAATTATTCTGCTGGAGAACTCCACATGGTCACATTTGCTGGATGCCTTTTCAACAATGACAAGAGAATAAGTAGAAAACCAGGACTTTTCATTTGATTATTTTTATTTGAGAATAAATTGCACATTACCTCCACCTTTAAATGGATGTCAAATAGAGTCAGCCATACAGCTTGGAAACAATAGACAATAGGTGCAGGAGTAGCCCATTCGGCCCTTCGAGTCGGCACCGCCATTCAATGTGATCATGGCTGATCATTCTCAATCAGTACCCCATTCCTGCCTTCTCCCCATACCCCCTGACTCCGCTATCCTTAAGAGCTCTATCTAGCTCTCTCTTGAATGCATTCAGAGAATTGGCCTCCACTGCCTTCTGAAGCAGAGAATTCCACAGATTCACAACTCTCTGACTGAAAAAGTTTTTCTTCATCTCCATTCTAAATGGCCTACCCCTTATTCTTAAACTGTGTGGCCCCTGGTTCTGGACTCCCCCAACATTGGGGACACGTTTCCTGCCTCTAACGTGTCCAACCCCTTAATAATCTTATATGTTTCGATAAGATCCCCTCTCATCCTTCTAAATTCCAGCGTATACAAGCCTAGTCACTCCAATCTTTCAACATATGACAGTCCCGCCATTCCGGGAATTAACCTAATAAACCTAAGCTGCACGCCCTCAATAACCTGCATGCTTCCTTTCAGTGACTGATGCACTAGGACACCCAAATCTCATTGTACGTCCCCTTTTCCTAACTTGACACCATTCAGATAATAATCTGCCTTCCTATTCTTACCACCAAAGTGGATAACCTCACACTTATCCACATTAAACTGCATCTGCCATGCATCCGCCCACTCCAACAACCTGTCCAAGTCACCCTGCAACCTCATAGCATCTTCCTCACAGTTCACACTACCACCCAGCTTTTTATCAACTGCAAATTTGCTAATGGTACTTTTAATCCCTTCATCCAAGTCATTAAAGTATATTGTAAATAGCTGCGGTCCCAGCACCGAGCCTTGCAGTACCCCACTAGTCACTGCCTGCCATTCTGAAAGGAACCCATTTATCCCCACTCTTTGCTTTTTTTCTATCCATGTCAGTACCCTACCCCAAATACCATGTGCTCTGATTTTGCCCACTAATCTCCTATGTGGGACCTTGTCGAAGGCTTTCTGAAAGTTGAGGTACACCACATCCACCGGCTCTCCCCTGTCAATTTTCCTAGTTACATCCTCAAAAAATTCCTGAAGATTAGTCAAGCATGATTTCCCCTTCGTAAATCCATGCTGACTTGGAACGATCCTGTTACTACTTTTCCAAATGCTCTGCGATTTCGTCTTTTATAATTGACCCCAGCATCTTCCCCACCACTGATGTCAGACTAACTGGTCTATAATTTCCCGTTTTCTCTCTCTCCCTCCTTCACATCCTTCAGTCCGATAAGATGTCCATCTAAACTAGTCCCATTAGTCCACTAAACCTTTCCTATCCTTGACAAGTCAAAATGTGTGTTTAAATATTGTTATTGTACCTGCCCCAATCAGTACTTTTAGTTTGCTTTAGAGATACAGCACGGAAACAGGCCCTTCGGCCCACCGAGTCCGTGCTGACCAGTGACCCCTGCACACTAACACTATCCCACACACACTAGGGACAATTTACAATTATACCAAGCCAATTAGCCTACTAGCCTGTATGTCTTTGGAGTGTTGGTGGAAACCACAGTTCCCGGAAAAAACGCAAGCAGGTCATGGGAAGAACGTACAAACTCGTACGGACAGCACCAGTAGTCAAGATCAAACCCGGGTCTCTAGCGCTGTAAGGCAGCAACTCTACCGCTGCGCCACCGTGCCGCCCCAAGAAATAAGGCTGCATACAATGGCATACAGTGGTGGGACCTCTCGTGGCACTTTCAATATACCTGCCACTCTGTATGAAAAATTTGCCACTCAGGTTTCTATTACATCCTTCCTTTCTCCCCTTAAATATCAGTCCTCTAGTTCTTGATTCCCTCACCCGGAAAAGACTCCGCATTTACCCTATATATTCACCTCATGATTTAATACACCGCTATAAATAAGATCACACCTCAGCCTCCTGCGATCCAAGGAATAAAGTCCTAGCCTGCCCAACCTCCCTGTAGCTCAAGCCCTCGAGTTCTGGCAACAACCTCATGCATAACCTCTGCATAAAAAAATAAATGATGGCATTTTTCTTATAGCAGTGTGACCAAAAGTGAACACAATACTCCAAATGTAGTCTCACTGGCGTGTTGTACAACTGTAACGCAATGTCATATCCCTTTGTTATCACCTTCTCTACAGCCAGCAATGGACCATTGTTCGATCCTTGGCCATCCGTGCCGGCTCCGATTTGTTCTGTACCTTTTCATATCTCTGTTTCCAACTCCCCAGAATCCCAGTCTGAAGAAGGTGCCACGACTCGAGACGTCACCTCTTCCTTTTCCCCGAGAGATGCTGACTGACCCGTTGAGTTACGCCGGCATTTTGTGTCTGTCTTCAGTGTGAACCAGCACCAGCAGTTCTTTCCTACACACCATGCTTCCTTCTTTTTCCAGACCAGAGACTCTATTTCTCTAGTCATCTAGTGGATGCTTATTCCCACCTTCCTCGTCCTCCACTCTACAAGAAACATGCATACTCTCACTGTGACCCTTATAGAAACATCCCCACTTTGCACACATCGATAATCTCCCATGTAAAATCCCACTGATCATTATAAGAAAATAACTGCAGATGCTGGTACAAATCGAAGGTATTTATTCACAAAATGCTGGAGTAACTCAGCAGGTCAGGCAGCATCTCGGGAGAGAAGGAATGGGTGATGTTTCGGGTCGAGACCCTTCTTCAGTCTGAAGAAGAAACGTCACCCATTCCTTCTCTCCTGAGATGCTGCCTGACCTGCTGAGTTACTCCAGCATTTTGTGAATAAATACCCACTGATCATTACCAGAGGCTGTTGATGCATCATGTACTCTCCTGCCTTTCCCTTGTCAAGATAGAGACAAAGGAGTCCTATTGCTTTGCATCCTTGGCTATAAGTCAACGGAATAAATAGAGAAGAAAAAACCTTTGAGAATTTCACCGCTACAACATATAAATAAACAGAACAAATATTGCAAGCTGCAGGTAACTGAGAGGTTGCAGCAGTTGGTTCCCATCTGATGTTCAGTTTCTCGGTTTGTTTGGAGGCATCAAGACCTGGAAAGAAGTTATTGATACATTCAGTACGTTCCTTAAAACACACACGTAAGATCGACAGCCTGAAGAAGGGTCTCGACCTGAAGTGTCACCAATTCCTTTTCTCCGGAGATGCTGCCCGACCCGCTGAGTTACGCCAGCATTTTGAAATTGCAGAGAATTGTGGACACAGCCGAGACCATCACACAAACCACCCTCCCTTCCACCGACTCCATTTACACCTCACGCTGCCTCGGTGTGGAATTCTCTGCCTCAGAAGGCAGTGGAGGCCAGTTTGTTGGATGCTTTCAAGAGAGAGCTGGATAGAGCTCTTAAGGATAGCGGAGTGAGGGGGTATGGGGAGAAGGCAGGAACGGGGTACTGATTGAGAGTGATCAGCCATGATCGCATTGAATGACGGTGCTGGCTCGAAGGGCTGAATGGCCTACTCCTGCACCTATTGTCTATTGTCTATTGTCTATCAGGGACCAGTCACACTCCCTCTTCTCCCATCAGACAAAAGGTATGGAAGTGTGAAAACGCACACATCCAGATTCAGGGACAGTTTCTTCCCAGTTGTTATCAGGCAACTGAACCATCCTATCACCAGCAGAGAGCAGTCCTGAGCTACCATCTACTTTATTGGAGACCCTCGGACTATCTTTGATCGGACTTTGTTGGACTTTATTTTGCACTAAACGTTATTCCCTCTATCAAACATCTGTACAATGTGGATGGCTCGATTGTAACCCTGCATTGTTTTTTTTGCTGACTGGGCATCACGCAACAAAGGCTTTTCACTGGAGCTCGGCACATGTGATATTAAACCCTCAAACTCAAACCTCTCGCACTATCATGGATTTATTTTCTAATTGCATCCTAATGTCTTTTTTGCGCACTTTATTTTTCATTTTACAGTCTTGCAGAATTTATGTGTATGTGTGAGTTTATGTACCTTTGAGGTTGCTGCAAGCAAGATTTTCATTGTACCCAGACCTCACCGTACACGTGCATATAAAACAATAAAGTAGACTTGACAAACCGAATGGCCTTCTTCCGTGCTGTAACTGTGCAGCAGCTCTGTGTCTCCATACAGAGAGATAAATAATGGCCAAGGTGAAAACCAAGATGGCGCCCAAGCCAGGCGACTCTCTGCTTGCTGGTCCCAGAAGTGGATCTGCATTCACTCATTATAATCGCTCCACTCTTTCAAACCTCTACTCCATCATCTGAATTTCTTACTTTAACTATGCTCTTCTTAATCTCCTCTCAGATCTGCCACAGACTATCTTTAATCGGACTTTACCTTGCACTGAGAGTTATTCCCTTTATCCTGCATCTGTACACTGTGGACGGCTCGATTGTAATCGTGTTCAGTCTTGATGCTGACTGGTTAGCACGCAACAAAAAGCGCTTCATTCTACCTCGATGCACGTGATGATAAACTAAATAATTAAACTAAACTAAATAATTATGAGCCATTTAACCGAGAGAGGATCGGAGACAAAAGCTCTTTGTGTGCTTTAAATCTCATGGTGCTATAGAGTCATAGAGTCACATAGTATGGAAACACGCCCTTTGGCCCAGCTTGCTCACAGCAACCAAGATGCCCCATCTACACTAGTCCCACTTGCCTGCATTTGACCTGTATCCCTCTGAATCTTTCCTGACCATGTACCTGTCAGGAAGTATAGTATAGATTAGTTTACAGATACAGGACGGAAACAGGCCCTTCGGCCCACCGGGCCCGCACCAACCAGCGATCCCCGCACATTGACAAAGTCCTACACACACTGGGGACAATTTACACTTATACCGAGCCAATTAACCTACAAACCTGTACGTGTTTGGAGTGTGGGGTGACACTGAAGATCTTGGAGAAAACCCACAAGGAGAATGTACAAACTCCGTGCAGACGGCAGATCGAACCCGGGTCACCGGCGCTGTAAGGCAGCAACTCTACCGCTGTGCCACAGTTTCGCCCCCATGTTGTGTGATCTACAGGAAGTGTGTCTGTGATCTGGGAAGCTGGATTAGTTTGAGTCAATCTGTTTGACCAGACTCCTGCTTCCAATTCTTACATTCTTATATGGTGGCACACTGGGCCCCACTTTTAACTATCTTTTCAGATGTTTCATTAGCCCACTGAAGTTTAAGGAATATGACAAGGGATGTCACACTCCAGTCAAACCTGGGCCATTAATTCACCCAAAATAGGCAAAAGACAATAGACAATAGGTGCAGGAGGAGGCCATTCGGCCCTTCGAGCCAGCACCACCATTCAATGTGATCATGGGTGATCATTCTCAATCAGTACCCCGTTCCTGCCTTCTCCCCATACCCCCTGACTCCGCTATCCTTAAGAGCTCTATCTAGCTCTTATATCATGTTATATAAATATAACATTAGTAATAAAATATTATCTGCCACCCGACTGCCCATCTGATCAAAGAGCCCACGTTCTTGCACTCTCTCTGCTTTTGTTTTAGACTTTAGAGATACAGCACGGAAACAGGCCCTTCGGCCCACTGAGTCCATGCAACCAACGATCGCCCCAAACACTAGCACTATCCTACTAGGGACACGTTACAATTTTACCGAAACCAATTAACCTACACACCTGTATGACTTTAGAGTGTGGGGGGGAAAGCGGTGCAGCAAGAGAAACCCCACGCGGTCACTGGGAGAACGTGCAAACTCCGTACAGACAGCACCACCTGTCAGGCTCCGACCCTGGTCTCTGGCGCTGTAAGGCAGCGTCTCTACCATTCCACCACTGTGCTGCCTCACCCTATTTGGTCAACCTATTTCTGTGTGTGTTATCTGTTAATCAGGTTGAAGCGGTGCTGGTTTGAAGGGCCAAATGGCCTCCTCCTGCACCTATTCTCTATGTTTTAAGTACCTTGGCCGTTGGCGGAGGTAAGACCGGCTTCTTTACTGGAGCCCGAGGAGGAAATGGCTGGAAGAAAAAGACGAGAAATAATATTAATAGTGTAAGAAAATAACTGCAGATGCTGGTACAAATCGAAGGTATTTATTCACAAAATGCTGGAGTAACTCAGCAGGTCGGGCAGCATCTCTGGAGAGAAGGAATGGGTGACGTTTCGGGTCGAGACCCTTCTTCAGGCTGATGTCAGGGGGGTGGGGCAAAGGAAGGAGACAGGAAGATAGAGGGAGATCTGGGAAGGGGAAGGGGAAGAGAGGGACAAGGGAACTATCTAAAGTTGGGGAAGACAATGTTCATACCACTGGGCTGCAAGCTGCCCAGGCGAAATATGAGGTGCTGTTCCTCCAATTTCCGGTGGGCCTCACTATGGCACTGGAGGAGGCCCATGACAGAAAGGTCAGACTGGGAATGGAGCGATCAGCTGATTCTTTAGTCTCTCAGTGGCGCTCTTGTTCCCGGTGGTAATTTCACCCTGAATCAACCCAATGCTGGGATGTGGACTTACCTTGGCATGGGGGATTGGTGCAGACGGTGGCTTTGCATTTGGCGGAAGGGGTGGAGCGGTATTCATTGGACCCTGGAATATAACGTGAGAATTAGTGTGGTTATCTTGAAGGAAAAGCCAATAACTGGACTTTACCTCGCACTAAACTTTATTCCCTTTATCCTGTACACTGTACACGGTGAACTCAATTGTAATCATGTGTAGTATTTTCGCTGACTGGTTAGCACACGACAAGAAGCTTTCCACTGTACCTCAGTACACGTGATTATAAACCGAAACGAAACTAAACTAAACTAAAACAGAACACAAAGGGTGCTGGGTGCATGGAACGAGCTGGCAGAGAAGGCAGATACGTCACCGACCATTACATTTAAGAAGCAATTAGACAGGTACACGAATAGGACAGGTTTAGAGGGATATGGCACAAACACAGGCAGGCGGACTAGTGTAGATGGGAAAAAAAGAAAATAATTGCAGATGCTGGTACAAATCGATTTATTCACAAAATGTTGGAGTAACTCAGCAGGTCAGGCAGCATCTCGGGAGAGAAGGAATGGGTGATGTTTCGGGTCGAGACCCTTCTTCAGACTGAGATGGGACATGTTGGTTGGCGTGGGTAAGTTGAGCCAAAGGGCTGTATGACTCTATCACTCGATGACTCTAAACTGTTCAGCACTGCCTTCAACCACTGACCGTCACCTCACCTTATTTTTCCTTTTCTGTTCGTTTACTTATTTTTTTAATTTTTTTCTATGTTTTAGTAAAGCGTCTTTGAGTGTTTAGAAAAGCGCTTTACAAATGTAATGCATTATTATTATTATTATTATTATTAAACTAATCGAACCTAAACTAAACTCAACTAATTTACTGGTGCTTGAGAAGCAAATGATGACAATAAAGGCAGCAGAATTAGTATGAACTGTGATCAGATGGTGCTCTGGAATGAGTGCTTATCCTCAATGAACCGATGGTGCTTGTGCACCAATGGAGCCAGAATAACCCAGCGGAGGGACGTGGACTCACCTTGGCGGGTGCAGGAGGCGCCCTGGCGTACGGAGGTGGGGGTGGAGCCACTTGCATTGGACCCTGCAATTTGAAGCGAGAATTAGTGAGAAGAGAGAACAAATCAAGAACAAGAGGGGCTGGTGAGAATGGGAAGTCAAGTCAAGTCAAGTCAATTTTATTTGTATAGCACATTTAAAAACAACCCACGTTGACCAAAGTGCTGTACATCTGATTAGGTTCCAATGGAAAAAAAAAATGAAACATACAGTAGCACGCAAACAGTTCACAGCGCCTCCTCAATGAGCCTCAAACGCTAGGGAGTAGAAATAGGTTTTGAGCCTGGACTTAAAGGAGTCGATGGAGGGGGCAGTTCTGATGGGGAGAGGGATGCTGTTCCACAGTCTAGGAGCTGCAACCGCAAAAGCGCGGTCACCCCTGAGCTTAAGCCTAGACCGCGGGATAGTGAGTAGCCCCAAGTCGGCCGACCTGAGGGACCTGGAGTTAGAGAGGGGGTTAGAAGATTTTTGATGTAGGGGGGGGAGTGTCCATTTAGGGCTTTATACGTGAATAGGAGGAGCTTGAAGTTGATTCTGTACCGTACAGGGAGCCAGTGGAGAGAGGCCAGAATCGGGGTGATGTAGTCCCTTTTACGGGTACCCATCAGGAGTCTCGCTGCGGCGTTTTGGACCAGTTGCAGGCGGGACAGGGAAGATTGGCTGATCCCAGTGTATAGGGAGTTGCAGTAGTCTAGGCGGGAGGAAATGAAAGCGTGAATGATTTTTTCTGTGTCGTCGAATTGGAGGAAAGGTTTGATTTTAGCTATGGTTCGAAGTTGGAAGAAGCTGGCTTTTACCACAGCGTTGACTTGCTTATCAAATTTTAATGCAGAGTCAAATATCATGCCGAGGTTTTTGACATGCGGTTTGACTAGGCAGGATAGACTTCCAAGACTGCCTGTTATCAATTTGATGGAGTCGGGGGAGCCGAATAGGATGACCTCAGACTTGCTCTCATTTAATTGGAGGAGGTTCTGTGCCATCCAACATTTTATGTCCTCAAGGCAGTGTGAGAGGCTGTTTAAATTTGACTGGTTGTTGGGTTTCAGGGGGAGGTAAAGCTGAGTGTCATCGGCATAGCAGTGGAAAGAAATGCCGTGCCTTTGAATGATTTGGCCAAGGGGGAGCATGTATAGAGAGAAGAGAATGGGGCCTAGGATGGAGCCTTGTGGAACTCCGCAGGAGAGGCTAGCTGGAGCAGAGGAATAACTGCCTATGTTGATGGCGAAACTCCTATCTTTGAGGTACGAAGCGAACCAGCTCAGGGCAGTGCCATCAATGCCAACCGCGTACCGGAGACGGTCAATAAGGATGGTGTGGTCCACTGTATCGAACGCTGCGCTGAGGTCGAGAAGGAGCAGGATTGCACAGTCGCCGGTGTCGATGGTGAGAAGCAGGTCGTTGTGTACCTTCAACAAGGCAGACTCTGTGCTGGAAGGGGTGACCAGTCATCTCAACAACAGGCAGAGTTGTACCCCACTCTGATAGATTCTATAATAGCCTTTGGACTTTAGGCCGCAGAGATATAGTGCAGAAACAGGCCCTTCGGCCCACCGAGTCCACGCCGACCAGCAATCACCCCGTAGACTAGCACTAACTATCCTACACACACTTGCGACAACTTCCAATTTTACCGATGCCAATTAACCTACAAACCTGTACATCTTTGGAGTGTGGGAGTACCCAGAGAAAATCCATGTGGTCACAGGGAGAACGTACAAACTCTGTACAGACAGCACCCGTAGTCAGGATCGAACCCAGGTCTCCGGCTCTTTAACAGAGCAGCTCAACCACTGTGCCACCGTGCCGCTCTGAATATATTGTAATATTGCCGACCCTTCTCTCTTGATGATAAATAGTCCACTCGGGCAATGAAGGATTTTTCTCCATTCTGATTTTGAAAGGTACAGCTTGGAAACAGGCCCTTTGGCCCGCCAGATCCATACTGACCATAGATCGTCTCCACCAACCCGACTCCAATGTACCTCCCCCATCTGGATCCATCCATCGCTGGCCAGCTGACACGAGCTCTACGTTATCCCACTTTCCCATCCACTCCCCACACAACAAGGCCAATTGACGCACAGACCTGCACGTCTTTGGGACGTGGGAGGAAACTGTGGAGCATCCGGAGGAAGCCCAAGCGGTCACAGGGAGAACGTACAAACTCCACACAGAATTAGATTAGTAAATCTCTTCTGGACTGAGTACCTCCCGCTGCTCTCCTGATTTTGCCACAGATTCCTGCATCTGTAGTCTCTTGTGCCTCTTAATAGACAATAGACAATAGGTGCAGGAGGAGGCCATTCAGCCATTCGAGCCAGCACCACCATTCAATGTGATCATGGCTGATCATTCTCAATCAGTCCCCCGTTCCTGCCTTCTCCCCATACCCCCTGACTCCGCTATCCTTAAGAGCTCTATCTAGCTCTCTCTTGAATGCATTCAGAGAACTGGTCTCCACTGCCTTCTGAGGCAGAGAATTCCACAGATTTACAACTCTCTGACTGAAAAAGTTTTTCATCATCTTCATTCTAAATGGCCTACCCCTTATTCTTAAACGGTGGCCCCTGGTTCTGGACTCCCCCAACATTGGGAACATGCTTCCTGCCTCTAACGTGTCCAACCCCTTAATAATCTTATATGTTTCGATAAGATCCCCTCTCATCCTTCTAAATTCCAGTGTATACAAGCCTAGTCGCTCCAGTCTTTCAACATATGACAGTCCCACCATTCCGGGAATTAACCTAGTAAACCTACCACAATAGCAAGAATATCCTTCCTCAAATTTGGAGACCAAAACTGCACTCAGTACTCCAGGTGCGGTCTCACTAGGGCCCTGTGCAACTGCAGAAGGACCTCTTTGCTCCTATACTCAACTCCTCTTGTTAAGAAGGCCAACATTCCATTGGTTTTCTTCACTGCCTGCTGTACCTGCATGCTTCCTTTCAGTGACTGATGCAATAGGACACCCAGATCTCATTGTATGTCCCCTTTTCCTAACTTGACACCATTCAGATAATAATCTGCCTTCCTAATAATCTGCCTCCTATTACCCACATGTGCATTAGGCTCACCAGGGCCCTGATTCTCAGCTTCTCTTTTCTCTCACTGGGGACCTGGGACTGGGGACCTCAACTCATCAGGTCCACAGTTCCCATTCTCCACAGATTCACTGTGAAAGATATTATATCATCAGTTATTTGAGCAGAATTAGGGCATCTGCCCCATCCCACCCTGGGTTGGCAGGACTTCCATATGAAGAAAGACTGGATAGACTCGGCTTGTACTCGCTGGAATTTAGAAGATTGAGGGGGGATCTTATGAAACTTACAATATTCTTAAGGGGTTGGACAGGCTAGATGCAGGAAGATTGTTCCCGATGTTGGGGAAGTCCAGAACAAGGGGTTACAGTGTAAGGATAAGGGGGAAGTCTTTTAGGACCGAGATGAGAACGTTTTTTTTCACACAGAGAGTGGTGAATCTGTGGAATTCTCTGCCACAGAAGGTAGTTGAGGCCAGTTCATTGGCTATATTTAAGAGGGAGTTAGATGTGGCCCTTGTGGCTAAAGGGATCAGGGGATATGGAAAGAAGGCAGGCACGGGATACTGAGTTGGATGATCAGCCATGATCATATTGAATGGCGGTGCAGGGTCGAAGGGCCGAATGGCCTACTCCTGCACCTATTTTCTATGTTTCTATGTTTCTAAGTCTACTCCACCATTCAATCATGGCTGATCTATATTTTCCTCTCAACCCCATTCTCCTGCCTTCTCCCCACAACCCCTGACACACGCACTGATCATCAATCTCTGCCTTAAAGGTATCCATTGACTTGGCCCCCATAGCCGTCTGTGGCAATGAATTCCACAGATTCACCACCCTCTGAATGAAGAAATTCCACTTCATCTTCCTACGTCCTCTTATTCTGTGGCTGTGGCCTCTGGTCCTAGACTCTACCACTGGTGGAAACATCCTCTCCACATCCACTTATTATACTCCAGTGTAAGGTCACTAAAGTTGCAAGGGTGCTGGACTGTCACGAGCTTTACACAGTTGGGACATATCATATCATATCATATATATACAGCCGGAAACAGGCCTTTTCGGCCCTCCAAGTCCGTGCCGCCCAGTGATCCCCGTACATTAACACTATCCTACACCCACTAGGGACAATTTTTACATTTACCCAGCCAATTAACCTACATACCTGTACGTCTTTGGAGTGTGGGAGGAAACAGTCTTTGTGACAGTGACAGTGTGACAGTCTTTCTTTTTTTGTTGTTGCTTTTTTGTAAAAACAAAACTCAAATTTAGCGACGTGGATTCATTACTTCAGTGTCGTGGTAGTTCTCTGGAACACTAGTTCAGCAATAAACCTCACAGCAGTGCTCTGATCATCGGACAGCAGCATGAAGCATTGCCGGGACTTACCTTGGGGTTGTGGGCTCTTTGCATCTGTGGAGTGGCCGGTGCACTTCCTGCAAAGGCTGGGTTTGCTAGTCCGAGCGTTCGTGTTTGGAACCTGAGAACAGAATCAGATGATCGTCAATAAAAGGGAAGAGTATCACCTCATATTTCAACCCAGCATATATATCACCCTTGATTTTTCTAAAGGGCCTATCCCTCTTAGGCAATTTTTAAGGCGACTGCTGGCGACTGTCAAAGTCGTAGCAGATCGCCGACATTTTTTTTAACCCTACGACAATGACCACGACAATGACCATGACAATGACCATGACAATGACCACAACAATGACCACGACAATGACCATGACAATGACCATAGTGACCATAGTGACCACAGTGACCATGACAATGACCACGACAATGACCACGACAATGACCACGACAATGACCACGACAATGACCACGACAATGACCATGACAATGACCACAGTGACCACAGTGACCACGACAATGACCACAATGACCACGACAATGCCGAGTCCGGTCGACACAAGTTACTTTTTTTGTGAAACTAGCACCTGGCTAAGAGATCGCACCGTCTTCGGAAACATCGCGAAACTCCCACGCTTACCTGACCGTCAAACTGTCGCCTCCAATCTACCCGTCAAATCTCCTGACGTTGAATAAATTGGTTAAACAAAACTATCTTCTGGTATCTTCAAAATGCCTTTTCTTAATTTAATATTACGTGCTTTTAAATGCATCTGCGACAACCTAGCAAACCTGGGGACAGCGTGCGACAGACAGCATCCGCAATAAGCTACCATACCTGGCGACAAGCCAGCTGTCGCCGAGAAATTTCTATCTGGAATTTTTTTCTGCGATGCGCCGAGATCCGCTACGATTCATCGAAGGCTCCTCACGATCGTGCCCGCGACACCCCGGCGAACGTCCGCGACAGCCTAGTCGCCGGTAGTCGCCTTAAAACCGCCTAAGTGGGACAAGTCCTTAACTTCAACTAACCCTTGCTTTCCCTCTCTCTCCGTCCATCTCCCACACAACTTCTCCGACTAGTTTCACTGTCCGTCCGATTACTTTTTACTGATTATATGCCCCCTTGCCACCTTTCCCCTCAGCCAACAACGAACCATTTTACCATTTCTTAATCAACGTCTGCTTTGATCTGTCGCTTTCACACCTTACCCCATCCATATCTCTAGACTCCCTCTCTCCTGACTCTCAGTCTGAAGAAGGGTCTCGACCCGAAACATCACCCATCCCTTCTCTCCTGAGATGCTGCCTGTCCCGCTGAGTTACTCCAGCATTTTGTGTCTACCTTCAGCATCACTTTGGATACCATCTCCAGGGGTTACGGTCTGGAAGCCAGATATCATTACCACAACTCAACGTGACATTGGATAACAAGTCTAATTTAGTTTTGGTTAGAGATACAGCATGGAAAATTTGCATCATTAGCAAATTTGCCGATGATACAAAGCTACGTGGCAGTGTGAACTGTGAGGAAGATGCTATGAGGTTGCAGGGTGACTTGGACAGGTTGTGCGAGTGGGCGGATGCATGGCAGATGCAGTTTAATGTAGATAAGTGTGAGGTTATCCACTTTGGTGGTAAGAATAGGAAGGCAGATTATTATCTGAATGGTGTCAAGTTAGGAAAAGGGGACGTACAACGTGATCTGGGTGTCTTAGTGCATCAGTCACTAAAAGGAAGCATGCAGGTACAGCAGGCAGTGAAGAAAGCCAATGGAATGTTGGCCTTCATAACAAGAGGAGTTGAGTATAGGAGCAAAGAGGTCCTTCTGCAGTTGTACAGGGCCCTAGTGAGACTGCACATGGAGTACTGTGTGCAGTTTTGGTCTCCAAATTTGAGGAAGGATATTCTTGCTATTGAGGGCGTGCAGCCATAACAGCCATGATCACATTGAATGGCGGTGCTGGCTCGAAGGGCCGAATGGCCTTCTCCTGCACCTATTTTCTATTGTCTATTGTCTATTGAAAAAGCCCCTTTGGCCCATCAAGTCCCCGCCGACCATTGATAACCCATTGACACTAATTCTATGTTATCCATTCGCATTCCCATTCACACCCAACAATTTTACAAAGGCCAATTAACCTGCAAACACACACATAGAGGCATAGAGCATGGAGATAGTCCCTTTAGTCCAACATGCCCACGCTGACCAACATGTCTCGTCTATAGTAGTCCCACCTGCCTCTGTTTGGCACACACCCTACTAAACCTACCCTTTGGGATGTGGGAGCACTGGGAGGAGAAACGCGTGGTCACATGGGGAATGTGCAAACTCCGCACAGTCAGCACCCAAGGTCAGGATCGGACCTGGGTTTCTGCGTGCAAGGCAGCAGGTCTACCGCTGCACCACTGTGCCTCCCTCCTTGCTGAATAAGAAGCAAGAAGCTCTCGAAGCAAACTTTAAAAGAACTAGATTTCATGGGAATGTGAGAACAGCTGCATTTCACGGGGACTTTCACAGAAACCTTGGAAAAGATGAAAACCCAGGAACATATCGTAAACAGCAGCACGAGGCACCCAAGGACGAGTCTCACCCCGGTCGGTCACTCCCCTCTTGTCCCCTCTCCCATCAAGCAAGAGATGCAGAAGTGTGAAAACACACAGCCTCAGATTCAGGGATAGTTTCTTCCCCGCTGTTATTTGGCAACTGAACCATCCTATCACCAGCTAGAATGGTCCTGATCTACCATCTATCTCAGTGGAGACCCTCGGAATACTTTTAATCGGATATTGCTGGATTTGCTCTAAACGTTATTCTCCTGTATCTCTACACTTGATTGTAATTATGTATAGTCTTTCCACTGACTGAATTACTTGCAACAAAAAAGCTTTTCACTGTAACAATAAGCTAATCTAAACTAAACTGCTAAGCTAATCTAAACTAAATTAATCTAACTTAACCAAAATTAACTGAACTTAACTTAACTAAGCTAAACTAAACTAAGCTGAGCTAAACAAAACAAGACTAAACTGGCTTAACCTAACTTAGCTGAATTTAACTTAACTTAACTTAACAAAGCTAAACTAAGCTAAGCTAAACAAAACAAGACTAAAGTGGCTTAACCTAACTTAGCTGAACTTAACTTAACTTAACAAAGCTAAACTAAACCACTAAGCTAAACTAAACTAAACTAAATTAACCTAACTTAACCAAACTTAGCTGAACTTAACTTACCTAAGCTAAACTAAACTAAACTAAGCTAAGCTAAGCTAAACAAAACTAACTTAACCTAACTTAGCTGAACTAAACTTAAGTTAAACAAAACAAAACAAAACAAAATGAAAGGAAACGAAACTCAGAATCAAACGACTACCCAGTGAAGTTCTGGGCTGTGGTTGACAGCAGGAAGCAGGGCAGCTGCCCCTCATCTGAGAGTGGAACTGGTGTGTGCCTGAGGTGAAATAGTGGGCAATTGTATCAAGTGGAGTGAACCACTCCTTCCCTGCTCTTCCACTAACTCTCACCATTCCCTGCCTTTCTGTCTGAGGCTCGGGACAGGGGATCACCACCATTCTTCAGGACAGATAACCTCGGTGTGCTTAGATGTGGAGGAGGGGTGGGTTTGTGGTCAGGGTTGGCGGTGGCTGTGGTAGAGGTATCACAGTCTGCAGTCAGGCAGGGGATGCAGAATAAACCACAGAGCCTGTTAAACCACTCAGGCGATGTTGCGTCCTGAGATGTTGCAAAGTCGCTGCAACACAGCAGGCAGCGGCAAATCGACCAGGTAATCAAGTCCTGTCACCAGTTCTAGCCTGAGGGATGAATATGGGCATGGGGGCTCCCGGATTCTTTCATATCCTTCTGACAAGAGAGAGGGGCCTCAGCTTAAAAGCAGTACCTCCAATATTGTTGCACCCCCTCAACTCTGAGATGTCAGCTTCGATCTGGACCCAAGGCCCTAGAGTACAACTTGGACCCACGGTTCTGAGTTGGAGGTGTTGCGGCTACTTAATTTGGTTCAGAGATACAGGGTGGAAACTGGTCTGTCAGCACACCGAGTCCACGCTGACCAGCGATCACCTGTACACTAGTTCTATCCCACACACCTGTAAGCTAGTTCTATCCTACACGCCCGTACACTAGTTCTATCCCACACACTGTACACTAGTTCTATTCTACACACCCGTACACTCGTTCTATTCTACACACCTGTACACTAGTTCTATCCTAAACACCTGTACACTAGTTCTATCCTGCACACCTGTACACTAGTTCTATTCTGCACACCTGTACACTAGTTCTATCCCACACACCTGTACACTAGTTCTATCCTACACCTGTACACTAGTTCTATCCTGCACACCTGTACACTAGTTCTATCCCACACACCTGTACACTAGTTCTATCGCACACACCTGTACACTAATTCTATTCTACACCTGTATACTAATTCTATCCTACACACCTGTACACTAGTTCTATTCTACACACCCGTACACTCGTTCTATTCTACACACCTGTACACTAGTTCTATCCTACACCTGTACACTAGTTCTATCCCACACACCCATACACTAGTTCTATCTTACACACCCATACACTAGTTCTATCCTACACACCCATACACTAGTTCTATCTTACACACCCATACACTAGTTCTATCCTACACACCTGTACACTAGTTCTATCCTACACCTGTACACTAGTTCTATCCTACACACCCATACACTAGTTCTATCCCACACACCTGTACACTAGTTCTATCCTACACACCCATACACTAGTTCTATCCTACACACCCATACACTAGTTCTATCCTACACCTGTACACTAGTTCTATCCTACACATCTGCACACTAGTTCTATCCCACACACCTGTACACTAGTTCTATCCCACACACATGTACACTAGTTCTATCCTACACACCCATACACTAGTTCTATCTTACACACCCATACACTAGTTCTATCCTACACACCCATACACTAGTTCTATCCCACACACCTGTACACTAGTTCTATCCTACACACCCATACACTAGTTCTATCCTACACCTGTACACTAGTTCTATCCTACACATCTGTACACTAGTTCTATCCTACACACCTGTACACTAGTTCTATCCTACACCTGTACACTAGTTCTATCCTACACCTGTACACTAGTTCTATCCTACACACCCATACACTAGTTCTATCCCACACACCTGTACACTAGTTCTATCCCACACACCTGTACACTAGTTCTATCCCACACACCTGTACACTAGCTCTATCCCACACACCTGTACACTAGTTCTATCCCACACACCTGTACACTAGTTCTATCCCACACACCTGTACACTAGTTCTATCCCACACACATGTACACTAGCTCTATCCTACACACCTGTACACTAGTTCTATCCTACACCTGTACACTAGTTCTATCCTACACACCTGTACACTAGTTCTATTCTACACCTGTACACTAGTTCTATCCCACACACCTGTACACTAGTTCAATCCTACACCTGTACACTAGTTCTATCCTACACACCTGTACACTAGTTCTATTCTACACACTAGGGACAATTTACGGAAGCCAATTAACCTACAAACCTGCACGTCTTTGGAATGTGGGAGGAAACCGGAGCACCCGGAGAAAGCCCACGGTCTCGGGGAGTACGTACAAACTCCGTACTGACAGCACCCGTAGTCGGGATTGAGCCCGGCTCCCTGGCGCTGTAAGGCAGCAACACTACCGCTGCACCAGCTGTGGCGGCCTGTAGTGTGGCCCGGGCCACAGGAGACGGGCCAAGACTCCAAGTTCAGCAACCTGGCTGTGAGCGAGGTGGGCAAAAGACAACCGGCCCTTCTGAAGGGGCACTCACTGTGGCAGCGATGGGCTCTTGGCTTTGCACTTCCACCTGTACACGAAACATCCCACTCCAACCATGACGATGATCAGTACCGCAACCACAATGATGATCACTATTGCTGCAGGGTACGAAGCACAAACACACATTATCACCCGAGACACACAGCCGTTCATAGTTACCTTGAGTTTAGGTTGCTACAGCAGATTGGTTTATCACAGGATTATTACCCAGGACCATGGGCTTATTGCAGCTGAGTCTCCAATGTACAAGTCCCCCATCCATTCACAGCAAGAACCGATGAGATTAGAGTCATAGAGACATACAGTGTGGAAACATGCCCTTCAGCCCAACCTGCCCACACCAAGCAACTTCTGAAGAAGGGCCTCGACCCCAAATGGCACCCATTCCTTCTCTCCTAACCCCGCTGAGTTACGCCAGCTTTTTGTGAGCATCTACGCTCATCACACCTGCATGCGTTTGGCCCATATCATACGAAACCTAACCTTATCCATGTACCTGTCTAAATGTTTCTTACAGATTATGATAGTACCTGGAGCAATTAAAGAATGTCACTGTGTGTTTGCACTTTGCACATGTGACAATAAAAGCTCCATTAAACCACCACTAAACCAGTGAACAATTGCACTCTGGCTGACAAGACAAGTGGTATTTGCGCCAAGGTATTTTTTTCCTGCTAACCCTCACTCATTTAGTTTGGATTTCCGGCAAAGATGTTTCTTTATCACAAGGGGGGTGTGGGTTTGTGAGGAAGGGGGTGTTGTGTATTCATGCCAATACACAAGAGTTGCAACTCATAGTTTATTTGTACTCAAGCGGAGGTATCAATACGTGCCATCGTCATCACAGTCTGGTCGCGGTCTGCCTGGAAGGCAGCGACCGGCAGCGTATATAGTCAAGGTGGGGGGTGAAGATCCGGACTGGATCGTGTGTGGAATGTGCAGCATGCATAATGAATGTGACGCTATATATATATAGTGAAGGTGAACTAGCATGCACAATCTACAGGGGGAGATTCAGTGTTCGGAGTGGGGGCAGATACAATAGAAGCATGGTTAAGTGGGGATTATTAAACTCAATGTGGGCACCGAGGCCTTGACTTGCGGTAGGTAACGTTACCAGTAACTGGGAGCATTCTGCTGTTTTCAGTATAGCCCGCCTCGAACTGGCACTGGTCCATGTGATTGCAGACCTGTGAGAATGAACATAAAGATGCAATGAGGATCCAAATACTCAGCAATTCCTAAATTCCTCGCACAGAGGGTACTCCAGCACATTGTCCAACCACCAGGGCCCTTTAGTACTGCCACGGCATCTGTATTTCAGTATAAACTCACTGCTGGGATGCGTGGCATGCCAGAGAGGGTGGGACACTTGTTATGATAGAGCACGCCTTTCTTTTTTTGCTCCCTGCTCACTGGACGGTCCACTGGACGGTCCACTGGACGGTCCAGTGGCAGAGCGGTAGAGTTGCTGCCTTACAGCGCCAGAGACCCAGGTTCCATCCTGACAATGGCTGCTGTCTGTGCGGAGTTTGTACAGTTTGGATCAAACCCGGGTCCCGGGTCACAGCGAGGCAGCAGCTCTACCCGCTGTGCCACTGTGCCTCAGGTTATAGGTTCATCGGACATTGTAAATCACCCCTCGTGTGCGGGTGAGTGGCAGATGGTGGGGAGAGCGGATGTGAATATGGGGGTGAATAAAAACATAGAAGCAGAGAAAATTCTGTGGAATTCTCTGCCTCAGAAGGCAGTGGAGGCCAGTTCTCTGAATGCATTCAAGAGAGAGCTAGATGGAGCTCTTAAGGATAGCGGAGTCAGGGGGTATGGGGAGAAGGCAGGAACGGGGTACTGATTGAGAATGATCAGCCATGATCACATTGAATGGTGGTGCTGGCTCGAAGGGCCGAATGGCCTACTCCTGCACCTATTGTCTATTGTCTAAAATAGGTGCAGGAGTAGGCCATTCGGCCCTTCGAGCCAGCACCGCCATTCAATAGGATCATGGCTGATCATCCAAAATCAGTACCCCGTTCCTGCTTTCTCCCCATATCCCTTGATTCCCTTAGCCCTCAGAGCTAAATCTGACTCTCGCTTGAAAACTCAGAATAAATCACCCAATCTGTCTTTAAGTGTGGTGTTTTATTACATGCCTGATATGTAAATATCACTTGCACATACACCGATCAGCCAAAACACAGAAGTGGTAATAGTGTCAGATTTGTGCAAGCAGGGGTTTGGCGGCTGGTGTGGGCATAGCTCGTTTCCATGCTGTTTTGCTTGTTCAGTTCCTGAAAACTCCAGACTAAGGCTGGGATGATAGGGGAGGTTGAGATTTGATAGAAGCATATGACATTACGAGAGGCGTAGAGTAGACAGTCAGAACCTTTCTCCGTGGTGGAAATGTCCAACATTAGAGGGCATGTATGGTGAGAGGGGGAGAGTTTAATAGAGATTTAATGAGTTTGATGAATCCTTTTACACAGAGAGTGGTGAGGGCCTGGAATGCCATGCCACGGCTGGTGGTGGAGGCAGTTACGATAGTGGTCTTTAAAAGAGGCTTTTTGATAGGCACATGGAGGTTCAAGGAATAGAGGGATATGGAGGGATATGGAGGGATATGGAGGGATATGGAGGGATATTAGTACAGAGAAGGTTCACCAGATTGATTCCTGGGATGGCAGGACTTTCATATGAAGAAAGACTGGATAGACTCGGCTTGTACTCGCTGGAATTTAGAAGATTGAGGGGGGATCTTATAGAAACTTACAAAATTCTTAAGGGGTTGGACCGGCTAGATGCAGGAAGATTGTTCCCGATGTTTATGGAAGTCCAGAACAAGGGGTCACAGTTTAAGGATAAGGGGGGAGTCTTTTAGGACCGGGATGAGAACGTTTTTTTTCACACAGAGAATGGTGAATCTGTGGAATTCTCTGCCACAGAAGGTAGTTGAGGCCAGTTCATTGGCTATATTTAAGAGGGAGTTAGATGTGGCCCTTGTGGCTAAAGGGATCAGGGGGCATGGAGAGAAGGCAGGTACGGGATACTGAGTTGGATGATCAGCTATGATCATATTGAATGGCGGTGCAGGCTCGAAGGGCCGAATGGCCTACTCCTGCACTATTTTCTATGTTTCTATGTTTCTATGATCATGTACAGGCAGATGAGATCTGTTCAACTTGGCATCATGCTTGGCATGGACATTGTGGGCTGGAGGGTCAGTTCTTGTGCTGTCCTGTTTGTTCTATGTTCTATGTTTAATTCCCACACTACTGCAGAGTACCACAGCTGAGCGGGGCTGTGATGGTGAACAGGATGCCTGCTGACCTAGGCAGTGCCTGCCTAATGCCAAGCCCCAGGGTCGACCACGCTGAAAGGTGCAGACAAGGACGTTTTGGAGGATGGAGAGGCAAGGGACAGTCACAAACGTGGCCGGGCCAATTATCAACCCTACCGCGTGCTGAGGGCACTTGCTGGAGCAGTTCCTCATTCTGACTTCGACACATTCTGCGTTCAAGCACATCTGTGGAGAGGGCAGATTTACAAAATGTTGAAACAAGGAACCGCAGAAGTTGACACACGAATAAGAAGACACAAAGTGCTGGAGTTAATCAGCGGATCAGGCGGCATCTCTGGAGAAATTCGATAAATGACTTTTCGGGTTGGGTTATCGACTTCTTCAGGCTGTCTCAGCCCAACACGTCACCCATCCGTTTTGTCCCGAGATGCTGCCTGACCCGCTTAGTTACTCCAGAACGTGGTGCATATCGTTGGTCGAAACCTGCATCTGCAGTTGCTTGTGCCTGTGTCTCATTACCTTGTTGTCTCCACACCTTGTGCCACTGTGTACTAATCCTGGGTTAACTCCATCCCGGTCCAGAACGATTTTGCACATTTCACCTCCAACGGTTATTGTCCCAATGCTGTGAAACTGCGGTCTTGAGTTGCCACCGGTACAGTACAGTTGCCCACACATTATGTCCCTACGGAGGCAGGAGAATGTTAGAGTGACACCACCTACCGATTCTCAGTTCCCTACAGTGGTGGGCCATGTCGTCAGAATGCCCGAGAGTCGACTGCCAAAACAGCTTCTGTATGGAGAACTGTGTCAGGGCAAGCGCTCAGTAGGAGGACAGAAGAAACAGTTTAAGGACTGCCTCAAAGTGTCCCTCAAAGACCTGGACATCAACCTCAGCACTTGGGAGTCTCTTGCTCTGGTCCTTCCAACCTGACGTAGCAAGCTCACCGCAGGAGCGCGTGCAGCAGAGAACAAACGCACTGCAGAGGCCCAGAGGAAACGCACCGCGCGCAAGGCCCGGGCTACCTCCACTTCCACTGCAGCACCCATCCACTTGTGTCCTACGTGTGGGCGTGGCTTCCGGGCCCGGATTGGCCTCACCAGTCACTTCTGGACCCACAGTCACCAATCCTCCAACTGAAAGTGAAGTCGTGGTCATCTTCCAACCCGAAGGACGAACACCAACAACAACAACAACAACAACAGTGGTGGGACAGGAGGAAAGGCCAGTGATAACCCACATCTCTCACCTCCTAAAACCCATCGAGAGTGTAGGTCTGATGGAAGTTTCAACATTGCGATTTGACTTTGGAAACTAGAAATTGGTTGAGTAGGAAGGAACTGAAGAATGCTGTTTTAAATCGGAGACAGACACAAAATGCTGGAGTAACTCAGCGGGACGGGCAGCATCTCTGGAGCGAAGGAATGGGTGACGTTTCGGGTAGAGACTCTTGTCTTGACATTCCTTCTCTCCAGAGATGCTGCCTGTCCCGCTGAGTTACTCCAGTATTTTGTGTCTTTCTTGGAATTGGTTGATTTTGGTTGTTTTGACCTGGAATAAATTTAAGGGCTGGGATTTCTTTCAAAGTAGAATAGGCTTGGCCAGCTAGATGGCCTCATACCACCAGGTACTTTACTACCATTAGCAGGTTCTACCGTAATTCTTGCTTGTCAATGAAACAATAGAGACCACCTTTTGCACTTCCATGAACTTGGTTTTTTTTCTAATTACGTGTTGCATTTGTGTCTTGCTTTTTGAAGTCATAGAATCGCAGAGTCATACAGCATGGAAACAGGCCCTACGGCCCAACATGCCCACGACCGACCAACATGTCCCATCTGCACTAGTTCCACCTGCTTGCGTTTGGCCCACATCCCCTCTAAACCTGTGCAATCCATGAACCTGTCCAAATGTTTCTGAAACGTCGCGATAGTCCGTGCCTCAACTACCTCCTCCGGCAGCTCGTTCCAGACACCCACCACCATTTATGTGAAAAAGTTACCCCTCAGGTTCCTATTAAATTTTCCCCCCCTCATCTTAAAAGTCTATGTCCTCTGGTTCTCGATTCCCCTACTCCAGGCAAGAGAGTCTTTTTTTCTTTCCACTGCCTTGCAGAATTTATTTGTCTATGGAGTGTGGGAGGAAACCAGAGCAACTGGAGAAAACCCACGGTGCTGTAAGGCAGCAACTCTACCACTGCGCCACAGCGCCTCCCTTTGGTTGTCTCCTGCATCCTAACAATGCGCAGATCAGTTAGTTAGTCACTGTAAGCTGGAGTAACTCAGCATCTCTGGGATAGGTGACGTTTCGAGTCAAGACCCTTCTTCAGTCTCAACCCTAGAACGTCACCTATTCCTTTTCCCCAGAGACACTGTCGGACCCGCTGAGTTACTCCATCATTTTGTGTCCACCTTGCGGTTTAAACCAGCATCTGCAGTTCCTTCCTACACAGTTAGTCACTGTAAATTGCCCCTGCGCTGAGGAGGGACAGGGGGATCAGTGAGGAGCTGATGATTCTGTGAGAGAGAATAGGTTACAAGGAAATAAACGGGCAACTTTATTTTTTTTTTAGTTTTATAGACGCAGCGCGGAAACAGGCCCTTCAGCCCACCGAGTCCGCGCCGACCAGCGATCCCCGCACATTAACACCATCCTACACACACTAGGGACAATTTACACATACACCTAGCCAACTAACCTACATACCTGTACGTCTTTGGAGTGTGGGAGGAAACCAAAGATCGTGGAGAAGACCCACTCGGTCACAGGGAGAACGTACAAACTCTGTACAGACGGCGCCCTTAGTCGGGATCGAACCCGGGACTCTGGTGCTGCAAGCGCTGTAAGGCAGCCACCATGCAACTGGAACACACGCTGCATGTGCAGAGGATTGGGAGGCTGTGTGTTGCACTGAGCGATCAGCAAGTTATAAATGGGCAAGTGAAAAATATTTTATCCGACGGTTTGACCATTAACACTCACTCAGTCCTGCAGGGTCGATACGTGGTTGTCTTCTTACAGTAACTGTACTGAGAGCCCACTGTGTTGGTTTGGAAACATCGTTGAGATGCTGTCTGACTCCCTGATAACAAAAAGCGAAAACTCCCAAGATTAGCCGTGGCACAAAGTACGTGACTGATCAATGTGAACTTTTAAATGTGCTCTGACGTTGAATTGTATTCAACATCAGAGCACAGAAGATGGCAGCAGCAAGAGGATCAGGCCATTCAGCCCATCGGGCCTGCTCCACAGTACAACAGCATTATGACTGATCCTCACACCTTTAGAGAGAGAGAGAGATTTTAGAGAGATGCAGCACGGAAACAGGCCCTTCGGCCCACCGGGTCCGCGCCGGCCAGCGATCCCCACCCCGTACACTAACACTATCCCACACACCACAGGCAACTTACAATTTTACCAAAGCCAATTAACCTACAAATCTGCACGTCTTTGGAGTGTGGGAGGAAACCGGAGCACCCGGAGGAAACCCACGCGGTCGCAGGGAGAATGTGCAAACTCCGGACACACAGCACCCGAGGTCAGGATCGAGCTCGGGTCTCTGGCACTGTGCGGCAACAAGCCTGTGTTACTGTTCCACCCTAACACTCTTGACTCTTGACATTCCTGACAAATAACACTGTATTCCACTGGTCACTATCCTGTACTGCAACCCATAGAGGAAGCTTTGAATTCTGAGAGTTTTTGTGAGGATCAATGGGGAGAATTGTGCATAATATGTTCATACACTCATAAATTATAGGAGCAGAATTAGGCCATTCAGCCCATCAAGTCTACTCCGCCATTCATCTACTCCGCCATTCAATCATGGCTGATCTATCTTTCCCGCTCAACCCCATTCTCCTGCCTTCGACCCCATAACCCCCGACACCCGCTCTAATCAAGAATCTGTCAGTCTCCACCTTAAAAATATCATTTGACTTGGCCTCCACAGCCTTCTGTGGCAATGATTTCCACAGACTCACCGCCCTCTGACTAAAGAAATTCCTCCTCCTCATCTCCTTCTTCAAAACAACCAAGGCCAATATCCTGTTGGTGGCCACAATACTAATCGTGGATGTTTGCACGTTGGATGAGTCATTTCCCTCATCTCAGCACTGACCACACGATACAAGGATATCCGCATTAGATGCATGTTACTTGCAACGGAAAACCAATTTGCTTCTCCCTCCATTTCCCCCTCTGCAGCTCCTCCTGGATTTATACATTGTACCATGCTGCGTAACACTCAACTCATCCAGTCAACCAGCTCAAACTCAAACTCTTCCCCTTCTCCCACTAGGCAAGAGGTACTGAAGTGTGAAAATGCACACCTCCAGGTTCAGTAGTGTAAGAAAATAACTGCAGATGCTGGTACAAAGCGAAGGTATTTATTCACAAAATGCTGGAGTAACTCAGCAGGTCAGGCAGCATCTCAGGAGAGAAGGAATGGGCGACGTTTCGGGTCGAGACCCTTCTTCAGTCTGTAGAAGGGCCTCGACCCGAAACGTCACCCATTCCTTCTCTCCTGAGATGCTGCCTGACCTGCTGAGTTACTCCAGCATTTTGTGAATAAATACCTCCAGGTTCAGAATCAGTTTCTTCCCAGCTGTTATCAGGCAACTGAACCATCCTGTCACCAACTATAGAGCAGTCTTTACCTACCATCTACCTCATTGGAGACCCTTGGACTATCTTTAGTCAGACTTTACTGGATTTTACCTTGCATTAATCGTTATACCCTTTATCCTGTATCTGTGATGGCCTGAGTGTTATCATGTATATCCGCTGACTGGATAGCACGCAACAGAATTGCTATTCATGGTACCTCGGTATACATGGCAATAATAAACTCATCTAAACTAAACTGCCGTAGCTGGGAACCTAACACTGGGAACCCCACAAAGCCTTCAATTTATTGTCCTTCATTTCCTTCAATCAATATTTTACCCACTCGCACAAGAATCAATTGATACCAATCAGAACACTTCAACGGAGTGAAGCAGTATGTCCATAACATTTGTAAATGTGTGTAAAGTAAGAATATTTCGTCAAAAATTAGCACATCATCTCTTCCTTCCCTAGGCTATTCCTGCTTCATATTTAACGTCATTTTTTTATCTCCAGTTTCTGTTTCATCATCCACAATGCAATGAGTCAATATTTGGTTAACATTGGAACAGATGGTTCCGGTCACAATTCATCCCAACATCCCAACATCTGCACGCCCCCCCCATCACATTTCCAACATTTGATGACTCTAATTTGTTAACGACTACATTTGGTTCAAAGATTTCGATTTTTGCTACTGACAAAAATAGTACATCACAGTGAACCTATCTTGAATTGAAAGAAACATCATTGTCTATGGTTCCACATTCAATAACCTCCAATCCTGCCCATCGATCCAACGTCACGCATTGAAAGGTTACCTGTTGACTGTCGAGCAGAGAGAGATTTTTAACGTGCATCTTAAAGGAGGAATGCGAGGCAGAGAGATGGAGATTATTAAGAAAATCCAGCGTTTAACCATTGAGACAGTTGTTGTTGAGCATGTGAGAGGGAGCAGACGATGGTGAAACTAAATGACAATGGGATTGCTCAGAGAACCATCATAGACTCAATGGGCCAAATGGCCTGCTTAGTTTAGTTTAGTTTATGGCCTTCTTAGTTTAGTTTAGACTGGATAGACTCGGCTTGTACTCGCTGGAATTTAGAAGATTGAGGGGGGATCTTATAGAAACTTACAAAATTCTTAAGGGGTTGGACAGGCTAGATGCAGGAAGATTGTTCCCGATGTTGGGGAAGTCCAGAACAAGGGATCACAGCTTAAGGATAAGGGGGAAGTCTTTTAGGACTGAGATGAGAAAACATTTCTTCACACAGAGAGTGGTGAATCTGTGGAATTCTCTGCCACAGAAGGTAGTTGAGGCCAGTTCATTGGCTATATTTAAGAGGGAGTTAGATGTGGCCCTTGTTGCTAAGGGGATCAGGGGGTATGGTGAGAAGGCAGGTACGGGATACTGAGTTGGATGATCAGCCATGATCATATTGAATGGCGTTGCAGGCTCGAAGGGCCGAATGGCCTACTCCTGCACCTATTTTCTATGTTTCCATGTTTCTATGTTTAGTTTAGTCTAGAGGTGCAGCAAGTAAACAGGTCCTTTGGCCCACCCAGTCCGCACCGGAGAACGTACAAACTCTGCGCAGACAAGCACTCGTAGTTGGGATCGAATCCGGGTCTCTGGCGCTGCAATCGCGGTAAGGCAGCAACTCTACCGCTGTGCCACCGTGCCGTCTATGTGATGAGAAATAGTGTCATGGAGTCATAGACTCACACAGTGTGCAAACAGGCCCCATCGGCCCAAGTTGTCCACGCCGACCAACATGCCCCATCTACACAAACCCCACCTGCCTGCTTTTGGCCCATATCTTTCTAAACCTACCCTATCCATGTACCTGTCTAAATGTTTCTTAAACATTGCCATAATATCTGCCTCAACTACCTCCTCCTCCGGCAGCTCGTTCCATACACCCACCACCTTTTGTGTAAAAAAGATACCCCTCAGGTTCCCATTAAATCTCTCCTCCCTCACCTTAAACCTATGTCCTCTGGCTCTTGTGATAAGAAAGTACAGTTAAAAGTGAACACCTCAACCCTTCCTTCATTGCGCTATATTACTTCCTCCTTCATATTTAACGTTATATTTTCCCTGCAATTTCTATTTCATCATCGTTTAGGCAATGAGTCAAATATTGGTTAACATTACTCCAGTCCTTTCTCCAGTCAGCCATGGAGTTATTTGAAGAAATAACCATATAACCATATAACCATATAACAATTACAGCACGGAAACAGGCCCGTTCGGCCCTACCAGTCCACGCCGACCACTCTCTCTGACCTAGTCTCATCTACCTGCTCTCAGACCATAACCCTCTAATCCCCTCTTATCCATATACCTATCCAATTTACTCTTAAATAATAAAATCGAGCCTGCCTCCACCACTTCCACCGGAAGCCCATTCCACACAGCCACCACCCTCTGAGTAAAGAAGTTACCCCTCATGTTACCCCTAAACTTTTGTCCCTCAATTCTGAAGCTATGTCCCCTTGTTGGAATCTTCCCCACTCTCAAAGGGAAAAGCCTACCCACGTCAACTCTGTCCGTCCCTCTTAAAATTTTTAAAACCTCTATCAAGTCCCCCCTCAACCTTCTACGCTCCAAAGAATAAAGACCCAACCTGTTCAACCTCTCTCTGTAGCTTAAGTGCTGAAACCCAGGCAACATTCTAGTAAATCTCCTCTGTACCCTCTCCATTTTGTCGACATCCTTCCTATAATTTGGCGACCAGAACTGCACACCATACTCCAGATTCGGCCTCACCAATGCCCTGTACAATTTTAACATTACATCCCAACTTCTATATTCGATGCTCTGATTTATAAAGGCAAGCATACCAAACGCCTTCTTCACCACCCTATCCACATGAGATTCCACCTTCAGGGAACAATGCACAGTTATTCCCAGATCCCTCTGTTCCACTGCATTCCTCAATTCCCTACCATTTACCCTGTACGTCCTATTTTGAAATGAAGGGCATTTAGTTTGGTTTAGAAATACAATGCGGAAGCAGGCCCTGCGGCCCACAGACTCAATAGACAATAGACAATAGGTGCAGGAGGAGGCCATTCGGCCCTTCGAGCCAGCACCCCCATTCAATGTGATCATGGCTGATCATTCCCAATCCGTACCCCGTTCCTGCCTTCTCCCCATACCCCCTGACTCCGCTATCCTTAAGAGCTCTATCCAGCACCGCACCGATCAGCAATCACACCGTACACGAGCCCTGTCCCACACAACTAGGGACAACTCACAATTTTGCATTACCAAAACCAATTACCCAATTACAAACCTGGACGTCTTTGGAGCATGGGGGGAATCCGGAGCACCCGGAGAAACCCACGCAGGTCACGGGGAGAACGTGCAAACTCCACACAGACAGCTCCCATGATTAGGATCGAACCCGGGCCTCTGGGGCTGTAGGGGCAGTAACTCTACCGCTGCACCACAGAGCCGTCCCCAAAGGAGGAATGCGGCAGAGAGACGGAGACTTTAAGGAAGGAATTCCCAAGTTTACGTTTTCACTGGGATGCCGATGGGCATGCGCGAGAGAACGGACAATGGTGAAAATAAATGGAGCGATGGGATAGCTCTGAGAGCTGTCGTAGAATCAATGGGCTGAATGGCCACCTTCGATGTGGTGAGGAACATACAGGGGTAGCTGAGAGCTCGGTTGCCAGCAGTGAAACAGAAGCATTTGGGGATGTCAAGAGTTGGAGACGGAGGAGTGGAGATACATAGAAACATAGAAACATAGAAAATAGGTGCAGGAGTAGGCCATTCGGCCCTTTGAGCCTGCACCGCCATTCAATATGATCATGGCTGATCATCCAACTCAGTATCCCGTACCTGCCTTCTCTCCATACCCCCTGATCCCTTTAGCCACAAGGGCCACATCTAACTCCCTCTTAAATATAGCCAATGGACTGGCCTCAACTACCTTCTGTGGCAGAGAATTCCACAGATTCACCACTCTCTGTGTGAAAAAAACTTTCTCATCTCGGTCCTAAAAGACATCCCCCTTATCCTTAAACTGTGACCCCTTGTTCTGGACTTCCCCAACATCGGAACAATCTTCCTGCATCTAGCCTGTCCAACCCCTTAAGAATTTTGTACGTTTCTATAAGACCCCTCCTCAATCTTCTAAATTCCAGCGAGTACAAGCCGAGTCTATCCAGTCTTTCTTCATATGAAAGTCCTGCCATCCCAGGAATCAATCTGGTGAACCTTCTCTGTACTCCCTCTATGGCAAGAAGAGGGCTTCCAAGCAGGAGGAGATTATTGAGATGAGGGCTTTGGGTAGCAAAGTATAGATAAGGAAGTTGGGTACCAGGAATTGATTTAGAGCAGAGAGTGCAGGGGGGAGTTGAGGAGAGGACAGTTGACCCTTTGGTTGTGAAGATAGATGCAAAGTGCTGGAGTAACTCAGCGGGTCAGGCAACATATCTGGAGAAAAAGGATGGGTGACATTTCGGGTCGCGACCCTTTTTCAGACCTTCAGAGATCATGTCTGAAGACTCATAATCAGTCTCTGAAGACTCGGAGATTGTGAATCTGTCCCGACCCAAAACACCGCCCATCCTTTTTCTCCAGAGATGCTGCCTGACCCGCTGAGTTACTCCAGCACTTTGCGTCTGTCTATCTTCGGTATAAACCAGCATCTGCGGTTCCCTGCTACACAGAGCGTTGGTAGTGTTTACATTTTTAGGGTTTTTGCAGCAGTAATGAAGAACATTGACTTACCAGGTCCCCACAGAGAGGTACACTGGTCTTGGTGAGTGGGGCACGCTCCATTGTAACAGAAACCCGCCCCTCTCTTACAAGGGGTCCCGTTCTGGCAGAAAGCATTCTTCGGGCAGATGTTGGACGTGCCGTCACAGTTTTCCGAAAGGTCGCACTCGTCTCTGACTTTCCTGCACATTATCCCCGCGACTTTGATCTAAGGACAGCGGGGAGAGCGGATTCACAGTCAGTTCCTGCACAGGGACCCTCACCTCTGCACAAACCTGGCAACGCCTCGCGTCCAAGGAGAAGACCGAGAGAGGCAGGGGGAGGCGGGCACAAGCTGACAGCGAGCGTGAGTGAGAGTGGGTCAGTGAGGGACAGAGAGAGGCTGACATAGAGAGGGTTAGTGAGAGAGGGGGAAGATGGCGAGTCAGAGAGAGAAAGATGTAAAGACAGAGCATGGAAAAGAGGGAGGGAGGGGGGGGGGAGGGGGAGGGAGAGAGAGGGTGGGGGTAGGGGAGGGAGAGGTTGGGGGTGGAAGGGGGAGGGTGGGGGAGAGAGGGAGAGGGTGGGGGAGGGTGGGGAAGGGTGGGGGAGGGAGAGGGTGGGGGTGGGTGGAGGAGGGTGAGGATGGGTGGGGGTGGGTGGGGAGGGAGGGAGAGGGGGGGAGGGGGAGGGAGAGAGAGGGTGGGGGTGGGGGAGGGAGAGGTTGGGGGTGGAAGGGGGAGGATGGGGGAGAGAGGGAGAGGGTGGGGGAGGGTGGGGAAGGGTGGGGGAGGGAGAGGGTGGGGGTGGGTGGGGGAGGGTGAGGATGGGTGGGGGTGGGTGGGGGAGGGGGGAGGGAGGGGGAGGGAGACAAACAGACAGTGGGGGGTTGGGTGTCACATTGGTGCAGTGTGCAAAGATCGCAGCTCCGGTGTGCAGGTTCAATCCTAGCCTTGGGTGCTGCCTGTGTGGAGTTTGCATGTTTGTGTGGAGTTTGCATGTTCTCCCTGTGACTGCGTGGGTTTTCCTGGATTCTCTGGTTTCATTCCGCATCATAATGCGTGCCGATTGGTAAATTAATTGGAGATTGCCCCTTGGGTGTGTGTGAGTGTTAGAATCAGAGGGTAGAAGATGAGAAGGTGGGCAGTACGAAATGGCTTTGGGATGGATTGGTGTGAATGGATGCTAGATGGTTGGTGTGGTCAGGTTGGGCTGACGAACCTGCTTCTGTGCTGTACCTCCGACTATGAAAATACACAGGAACAATGAGGGAGCGAGAGAGAAAAATAATGAAGGTTGGGAAACACACTTAAACACGCACACACATGCACACACTTACACACGCACATGCATGCACTTACGCACACACTTACACAAACACACGCACACACTTACGCACACACATGCACACACTTACGCACACAAGCACACACACACATTTGCACACAAACACACCCATATACACACACTCAAGCACACACACAAATACACATTTGCACACACAGGCACACACGCACATGCATGCACCCACATACACACACACGTCACATACACACACAGATTTGCACTCACACATGCACGTTCGCACACACACACACGCACACACACACACACACACACGCAAGCACACACGAACACACACGCAGGCATAGAAAAAATAAACTGAGAGGGAAAAAGAGAGAGTATATACAAGTAATTATAAATTCTGAAATCTTGTGTTAAACTCCAAGTAGCTCAGCGGATCGGAAAGCCTATCTGGAGGACATAGTTTGCTGATTTTTCAGGTCGGGACCCTTCATCTTCACCCAAAACATCACCTATCCATGTCCTCCAGGGACGTAGGCCAACCCACTGAGTTGCACCAGCAATTTGCATTCCACTGAAGGAGAAAGAGAGACACGTACACTGGGAGAGAGACCAGAGGGAGAGGTAACATCAAGGGATGCAGGAAGATACAAAGAGGAGCAGTGAATGGGTGATGGAGCTGAGAGTAGCACCAGATGAAGGAAAATAGAGCCGACTGAATGGATCGAAGGTACCTTGCAATCCTGGCAGCATTCTCCATCTGCACACTGGGCTTCCTCTTTCAGTTTGCATGTCTTCGGCTCACAGCAAGGGTTCTGACATTCCTATGGGTGACAAGAGACCATGATGGGCGACACCCTCACCGACAGAAGGAAGCCTGCCCGCCTAGGACCCACGACGCAAATCGGCTCGCCCACCGCGGACTCCGAACCCGCCCCTGGGCCACCAGCGCTGACCGGACCCCGCTGCCGAGAGTGAGGAGGGACCCGCGAGCAACCGCTGAGAGCGAGGGGACTGGCAGAGAGAGAGGGGGGGGGGGCCGTCGAGAGCTACCTGGTTGGGGGTCACCGAGAACGGAGGGTGGACCTGGCGGGGGAAGGGTGGGGGTGGGGGAAGGGTGGGAGAAGGGTGGGGGAAGGGTGGGGGTGGGGGAAGGGTGGTGGAAGACTGGGGGTGGGGAAGGGTGGTGGAGGGGGAAGGGTGGGGGAGGGGGAAGGGTGGGTGAAGGGTGGGGGAAGGGTGGGGGTGGGGGAAGGGTGGGGGTGGGGGAAGGGTGGGGGTGGGAGAAGGGTGGGGGTGGGAGAAGGGTGGGGGTGGGGGAAGGGTGGGGGTGGGGGAAGGGTGGGGGTGGGGGAAGGGTGGTGGAGGGGGAAGGGTGGGGGAGGGGGAAGGGTGGGTGAAGGGTGGGGGAAGGGTGGGGGTGGGAGAAGGGTGGGGGAAGGGTGGGGGCGGGGGAAGGGTGGAGTGAGGGAAGGGTGGGGGTGGGGGATGGGTGGAGTGGGGGAATGGTGGGGGTGGGGGAAGGGTGGTGGAGGGGGAAGGGTGGGGGTGGGGGAAGGGTGGGGGGTGGGGGGGGGGGGTGAGGTTTGCTGCCTCCCGGAGATGGGGAGGGAGGATAAGACAATTCGGTGAACTTTTGCAACGTTATCGGCACCAGAAACATGGGGCCACTCGTGTACTGCCCGGGTACGGTCTGCCACATGATTTCACCGGGTTGTACGTAAAACAAAGCATTTCACTGTCCCTAGGTACACGTGACAATAAAGCACCATTGAATCGTTGAACATATCGGAGGGACACGTTGATCTGATGATGGACTGCCCGACCGTCCTGGGGTGTCTGGATCGGTGGTGGAGGTGGGAACCCGCACCACATCTAAACAGCAGGCGGAGGTGCCCTCAAAGAGCTGTGACCTGCAGGGCCACTCACCCAGAGGTAGAAGCTGGTGCTAGCCCAGGCAGCTCTTCATGAACTACTATGGACTGAATGGCCTCCTTTTGTTTTTCGGTTTAGAGATACAGTGCAGAAACAGGCCCTTGGGCCCAGCGAGTCCACGCTGCCCAGCGATCCCCGCACACTAACACTATCCTACACACACTAGACAAAATTTACATTTATACCGAGCCAATTAACCTACCAAACCTGCACGTCTTTGGAGTGTGGGAGGAAACCGGAGATCCCGGAGAAAACCCACGCAGTCCACGCGGAGAACGTACAAACTCCGTACGGACAGCGCCCGTAGTTGGGATCGAACCCGGGCCTCTGGCGCTGTGAGGCAGCAACTCCACCCCCTTTATAATACTTTATAATACCCCCTTTACAGCCTTTATAATGCTGGACAGGAGACTGCCTGCCAAGCAGACTGCCTGTCACTTTGAGCACAGGAAAAGAGATACGTTGACACAGAGGGAGAGATAATACAGGTAATCAGGGGATGCAGGGAGAGGTACGGAGATGGAAAGGTAAGTTCTGAGCTCAGCCTCCCACCCACTGCGCCTCTCCTCACACCTCCTTACATCACCTAACTACCTGCATTATTTCTCCCTCTGACTCATACCCTGTGGATCTGCTCAGGGGATAGTTCATCGCTAACTGTCTGCCCATCCTGTAGACTGGGAGGCACTTAAACGCTGCACGATCAAAGAAGGGTGTGGGAACAAACAATAGTCTAAAATATTGAAACACACTGATTATTTGTCAAGGAATCGCAGAGCTGCATAATGACAAGGAAAATGTGTTTGTGAACCAGAAAGTGCTGGAGGAACTCAGCGAGTCCGGCAGCATCTCTGGAGGACACGGACCCGAAACGGCACCTAATCATGTTCTCCACATGTGCTACCTGACCCATTGAGTTACTCCAGCACTTTGTGCTTCACTCACCATTCGAGCACCTGCAGTGTCTAGAAAGGAATTGCAGACGCTGGTTTACACCGAAGATAGACACAAATTGCTGGAGTAACTCAGCGGGTCAGGCAGCATCTCTGGAGAAAATGGGATGGGTTGACGTTTTGGGTCGGGATTCTTCTTCCGTGTAGAGAAGGATGGGTGATGTTTGAGTCAGGATTCTTCTTCGGTCTGAAGAAGGGTCCCGACCTGAAACGTCACCCGTCCCTCTTCTCCAGAGATGCTGCCTGACCCGCTGAGTTACTCCAGCACTCTGCGTACATTTACATCCTTACCTGGGGAGTGCCGCAGTCACAGTCTTCTCCCTTCTCCACAAAGTGGTTCCCGCAGATGGGTGCCGCCACAATCTCTTCCAGGCGGGGAACATCACGCATGCAGGAGGCCGTGAGCGACAGCGTGAAGCTCTGGAAGTTCTGGTGACTGCACGAACTGAACTCCGTCGGCAAGTTATTGCTATCGAGGAAGAATAGAAGAAATAGCGTTTACATGGACTTGCAGAGTCCATCGCTGCAGAAAGTAGGCTCCTGTGAAATGACTAGAAAGTGGATCGTCCTGATCTGGTGGCGAGCTCACACTCAGGGCGAGGAAGGTCCAGAGGAATCCGTGACCCAGTGGTGCAGGCAGGGCAAGTCAATAGACAATAGGTGCAGGAGGAGGCCATTCGGCCCTTGGAGCCAGCGCCGCCATTCAATGTGATCATGGCTGATCATCCACAATCAGTACCCCGTTCCTGCCTTCTCCCCATACCCCCTGAATCCGCTATCATTACGAGCTCTATCTAACGGGCGGCACGGTGGCGCAGCGGTAGAGTTGCTGCCTTACAGCGAATGCAGCGCCGGAGACTCAGGTTCGATCCCGACTCCGGGCGCCGTCTGTACGGAGTTTGTACGTTCTCCCCGTGACCTGCGTGGGTTTACTCCGAGATCTTCAGTTTCCTCCCACACTCCAAAGACGTGCAGGTTTGTAGGTTAATTGGCTGGGCAAATGTTAAAAAAAAATTAAAAATTGTCCCTAGTGGGTGTAGGAGAGTGTTAGTGTGCGGGGATCGCTGGGCGGCTCGGACCCGGTGGGCCGAAGGGCCTGTTTCTGCGCTATATCTCTAAATCTAAAAATCTAAATCTAACTCTCTTGAAAGCATCCAGAGAATTGGCCTCCACTGACTTCTGAAGGAGAGAATTCCACAGATTCACAACTCTGAGTGAAAAAGTCAGTGACTTCAGAACTTTTCCTTGGTGATTTGGTTCTGAATCTGGCAAGCACAAGAACGGGCTCACTCCCTCTTTGCCTCCATCTGTTCCTGCACGCCCTCCATCTCTGGCCTCTGTCTCTGCCTACTGTGGCCATGGACGATCCCTCATGTTCCAGGGGTGGCGGGGGCCTGCATCTCACCTACCTTAAGACTGGAGACATGATGCAAGAATTGGAATTGCACAGGCAAGCTTCATTGTCGTGATTCATGCCCAAGTTGTGTCCCATCTCATGAGCCATGGTCGAGGCGACTCCATGAACATTGGACGCGTGATCCTGAGGAAAGACATCAGACTTATCCACCCGTGACCGACACGAGGGCATTTCCCAAACCCAGAACCTCTATTGCCAAGAGTAATCGAGTAATTAGAGATACAGGCCCTTCGCCCACTGAGTCCACGCCGACCACTTCACTAGTTCTATCCTACACTCGCAATGTTAAGAAACATTTAGACAGATACATGGATAGGGCAGGTTTTAGAGAGATGCTAGACCAAGTAGACCCATTGGGCCCAAATCTCTCCTGCATTGGTACAGCACCCTCTCCTCCACTTTCCCCTCCCCCCCCACTCCATCCTCCTCAACCCCCTTATCCTCCCCTCTCCCCTCCCCTCCCCCCCCCCCCCCCCCCCCCCCCCCCCCCCATTCCATCCCCCTCAATCCCCCTGGAGTATTGTGTGCAATTTTGGCCTCCTAATTTCCTAATTTCAGGAAGGACATTATTGCTATTGAGGGAGTGCAGCGTAGGTTCATCAGGTTAATTCCCGGGATGGCGGGACTGGCGTTTGATGGGTCGACTGGGCTTGCATTTGCTGGAATTTAGAAGGATGAGAGGGGATCTTACAGAAACATATAACATTTTTAAAGGATTGGTCAGGCTAGATGCAGGAAAAATGTTCCCGATGTTGGGGGAGTCCAGAACCAGGGGTCACAGTTTAAGAATAAGGGGTACGCCATTTAGGACTGAGTTGAAGAAAAACTTTTTCACCCAGAGAGTTGTGAATCTGTGGAATTCTCTGCCACAGAAGGCAGTGGAGGCCAATTCACTGGATGTATTCAAGAGAGAGTTAGATTTAGCTCTTAGGGCTAAGGGGATCAAGTGGTATGGGGAAAAAGCTGGAATGCTGTACTAATTTTAGATGATCAGCCATGATGATATTGGGTTGCGGTGCTGGCTCGAAGGGCTGAATGCACCACACCTATTTTCTATGTTTCTATGCACCACGATGCAATGAAAAGCTTTGTGTACTAAAGGCTTGAAGCCTTAAGCCTAATAATTGGGGACAATCGTGCAAATTGGTTCAGGCAACTCCTCGCACCAAACGCGTTCGGCAAAAGGACTACCTGCGCCCTGTTGTTGTGATTGTGAAGCTCACCTGATTAACTGCACCAGAGCCCCCAGTGCACATCGCACTCACTTGAGCCAAGCCAATGGTGTCTCCATCGAAATCGACGTAACTGCAAATAGGAGATGGCACTATGAGCTTCGTCACAAGGAGGACCCGGCTTGGGGGGACCGCCGTGAGGGGATGGGGGGGGGGGGGGGGGGGAGAGAACAAAGGAGGATGGTGTGGGATACTTTATAACTTCGTCGGCGCCCTTTATGTGGTGACTCTTTGCATACCTTGTGTATGCAAAATGAAGAATATCACCGGGGCTTATCGCATGTGACAATAAAGTATCAGTCATTCATTAATTCCTTTTGTCTGTGTGACTACCTTATCCTTCACACGTCTAACATCCCAGTTGTCTTTGTGAAATGCCAGGGGTTTCTTCAGGCGAGAAGGATGGACGTGATTTCCATTCTCATTTTACAATCAGCAAGGAAGGGGCCCTTCGGCCCACCGAGTCTGTGCTAACCATCAAGCACCCAGATACACTAATCCTACTCTGAAGGTATATTATTCTCCCTATATTTTTGTCAACATTCCCCGGATTCTACCGCACGCTAGGGGCAGTATACAGAGGCCAGTTCACCTACCAACGCGCTCGTCTTTGGGATTTGGGAGGAAACCGGAGCACTCTCAGGACAGCCATGGAGTCATAGGGAAGAAGAAGCACTAACACATGGTACAGAGGTAGAGTTGCTGCCTTACAGCGCCAGAGACCCAGGTTCAATCCTGACCACGGGCACTGTCTGTACCGAGTTTGTACGTTCTCCCTGAGATCGCGTGGGTTTACTCCGGGTGCTCCGGTTACATCCCACATTCCAAAGACGTGCAGTTTGAAAGTTAATTGGCCTTTGCGAATTGTTCCCAGCGTGTAGAATGGAACTAGTGTGGCGTGACCATTGGTTGGCGCGGACAAGGCAGGCCAATGGGTCTGTTTCCACGCGATACCTCAGATCCTGGGGGGACAGGGCTTTCTCCACCGCTGCTCCCACGCTATGGAACTCACTACCCCAAACCGTCACAGACTCCTCCTCACTCACCACATTCAAAACATCACTGAAGTCTCATCTGTTCAGCACTGCCTTCAATCACTGATCGTTACCTTACCTTCTTTTTCCTTTTCTCTTCGTTTACTCATTTATCTATTTATTTTCTTTTATGTTTTAGTAAACCCTGTAAAGCGTCTTTGAGTGTTAGAAAAGCGCTATATAAATGTAATGTATTATTATTATTATTATTATTATTATTATTAAAACTGAAACTAAACTAAAACTAACATCAAGCATGAGTTTGAGGCCACAGAGAGCAGTGAATAGATGTGCATATATATTTGTGACTGAGCATGAAAGGAACTAGTGTGAATGGAAGATCAATGGTAGATGGGCTGTGCGCTTTTGTCTGTGCATGTACATGTGTGCTTGTGTCTGTGTGTACACATGTGCATTTTTATCCATGTGTGTTCATGAGTGTTTATCTGATACATGCACTAGAAACTAATCAGCATAATGAGATTCTTGCATTAGATGCACCAACGACAAATATATATATCAGTTCTTCTAAGTAAGCTAGACCACGATAGTATGTATGTGCTTGTGAGTTGGTGTGTGCGTGCGTGCGTGCGTTTGTGAGTGTGTGTGCGTGCATGTGCCCATGAGCGTGTGCACGTGAGTGTGTGCATGTGTTTCTATGCGCACATGCACGGGATGTGTGTATGTTTGTATGCGTGCAGTTAAAGACGCAGAATGCTGGAATTTTACTTCCAAAGTCGATGCTGCCATCGATTTCTCTTCGCACCTCAACAGCCATGTGGGCCTTTTTGCAGAAGGAAATGGAACAACGACCCAGGGCAGCACGGTGGGGCAGTGGTAAAGATGCTGCCCCGCAGCACCAGAGTCCTGGGTTCAATCCTGACTACGGGCGCTATCTTTGCGGAGTCTGTACGTTCTCCCTGTGACTGTGTGGGTTTTCTCCTGGTGCATCGGGTTCCTCCCACACTCCAAAGATGGGCAGGTTTGTAGGTTAATTGGCTTTGGTAAATCTTTAAAGTGTGTAGAATAGTGCTAGTGTCCAGGGTGATCGTAGGTCGACGTGGACTCGGTAGACAAAGGACCTGTTTCCACGCTGTATCTCTAAACTAAACTAAACTAAACTAAACTAAACTAAACTAAACTAAACTAAACTAAACTACAGAACTGCAAGGAAGCCATTGCCCTGATTCCACCAGCACTTACGTGATGAATTGGATGTTGTCATGCTCATGCATTGGTAGAAGCTGCTGATTGCGCCAGGCCAAGATGTTTCTCAGAGTCTGGTCAGAATTACTTAGGACAGATATTTTATTTCTCCTGGTCCAGATATCCAGACCAACCAGGGCCACGTGTGTTCTCAACGGCCTGTACAGCTGTGGAAAGCAGGAGATAAGTGTTGGGATTGTCTATAATCCATTACGACCTCTTATGACACGGTAACCTCCCTCAAAGGGGGGTTTGACATTAGGGTAATCACAGCCTAGGCGGTTGGCACAGGAGCGTGGCAGCTTGGTCCGCTGTGGATCTGATTGAAGGGCAAACAGGCCCGGGGGGAGGGGCCAAACAGACACTTTCTGTTTCAATTTATGACGGTTTCGTGTTTTCGGTAAATGTCAGGAAAAGAACGATGTGTCTTTCCGGACTACCAGCGGCAGGACTGCCAACTGCACATCCACCTCTGGGATAAAGTTGTGGATTCATGTTCCACTCTGTCGAAGGGGATATCTGATGGAAGTACATCGGAAGTATCTCCAGCACCCACAGACAGGCCGAACGATCGATCCATTGATTGATCCATCGAGCGATCCATCGAGCGATCCATCCACCGATCGGCACAGATAGGGTAGATAGGACATTTCTCCCAGGGTGGAAATATTAAAGATTAGAGAGCATTTAGATGTAAGGTGAGGGGGTGAAAGTTTAAAGATGGCGTGTGGGGCAAATTCTTTGCATGAGAGTGGTGGGTGCAAGTGGAACCTGCTAGCAGAGGTGGTGGTGGAACTACATACGATAGTGGCTTTTAGATCGGTGTATGGATATGCAGGGAATGGAGGATTAAGGATTACATTCAGGCAGAGGAGATTAATTTGGCATCATGCTTGGCACCGACATTGTGGGGTGAGGAGCCTTTTCCTGTGTCGTACTGTTCTATCGAAGATAGACACAAGATGTCACTAGACAATAGACAATAGTAGGCCAGGCCTAACTCTCTCTTGAAAGCATCCCGAGAATTGGCCTCCACTGCCTTCTGAGGCAGAGAATTCCACAGATTTACAACTCTCTGACTGAAAAAGCTTTTCCTCATCTCCGTTCTAAATGGCCTACCCCTTATTCTTAAACTGTGGCCCCTGGTTCTGGACTCCCCCAACATTGGGAACATGTTTCCTGCCTCTAGCCTGTCCAATCCCTTAATAATCTTATATGTTTCAATAAGATCCCCTCTCATCCTTCTAAATTCCAGCCTATACAAGCCTAGTCGCTCCAGTCTTTCAACATACGACAGTCCCGCCATTCCAGGAATTAATCTAGTAAACCTACGCTGCACCCCCTCAATAGCAAGAATATCCTTCCTCAAATTTGGAGACCAAAACTGCACACAGTACTCCAGGTGCGGTCTCACTAGGGCCCTGTACAACTGCAGAAGGACCTCTTTGCTCCTATACTTAACTCCTCTTGTCAGAAAGGCCAACATGCCATTTAGCTTTCTTCACTGCTTGCTGCACCTGCATGCTAACTTTAAGTGACTGATGAACAAGGACACCCAGATCTCTTTGTACTTCCCCAATTCTTAACTTGACACCATTCAGATAATAATCTGCCTTCCTGTTCTTTCCACCAAAGTGGATAACCTCACATTTATTCACATTAAACTGCATCTGTCATGCATCTGCCCACTCACACAATCTGTCCAAGTCACCCTGCATCCTCCTCACAGTTCACACTGCCACCCAGCTTTGTGTCATCCGCAAATTTGCTAACGTTACTTTTAATCCCTTCATCTAAGTCATTTCGGAGTAACTCAGCGGGACAGGCAGCATCTCTGGGCAAAAATAGCATGAGTTACTCTAGCATTTTGTGTCGATCTTCGATTTAAACCAGCATCTGCTGTTCCTTCCTGCGCACTGTACTGTTCTATGTTCGATGACCATTCCAGAGGCCTGGGACACACAGCCAACTCTTCCCGTCCCAGTGTGATGCTGCACTGTCAGGGCCGACATCTTTCAGGGTTGAGAAGTTAAACAGTATTTTCTTCCAGGTGGGTAAAATATTTCAAAGAACCAAATTGAAATTGGTGGGGTTACCCTGCAACCAGATTTGTGAAATCTTGTGGCATTGTGAAAAAAGCAGATTGCCACTCAGCCCAGCTCATCACAGGCACAGCCTTCCCCACTATCGAAAACTGCCCCACAAGTTCCTGCCTCAATGGGTGGTGTCTAGCATCAATGATCCCTCCAGTGCAGTCCATGCCCACTTCTCACTGCTACCGTTGGGCAGGAGATACAGAAGACCATAAGACCACAACACATCAGAGCAGAATTAGGCCATTTGGCCCATTGAGTCTACTCTGCCCTTCGATCATGGCTGGTCTATTTTTGCCTCTCAACCCCATTCTCCTGCCCTCTCCCCGTAACCACTGGGGGAATGGCTTAGGGAAAAGGTCTAAAGGTCAAACTGTGGCCAGAGACGACAATAGATCCCAACAAGCAAAGGAGCAAAGGTTGCAAGGGCAATTGGGTGTGATGGCTTTAGCACAAGGATGCAAAAACATAACAAGGAGAACCGTGATAGACACAAAATGCTGGAGTAGCTCAGCGGGGACAGGGAGAATCTCTGGAGAGAAGGAATGGGTGACGTTTCGGGTCGAGACCCTTCTTCAGGCTCATACAGGAAGAGAACTGTGAGCTGGATATCAGTCAGGGAAGGATAAGCGATATGACTTAAATGGTGCAAGAGAGCCCTCTGTAATGGGAAGGGTTGCGGCTCAACTAGTCCGCAGGGACATTGTAACAGGAGGTCAAGATTTTAGAATAACTCACCAGGTTGATGTGATTGACTGCTTCAAACACCCTGCTCCGCACAGCTTCCACTGACCCAAAGTGTTGGAACTGAAAAGCAAGGAGGAGCCATTAGATCTGAATCCATCAAGACGGCTTGAATGCTTTACAAGAATCTACTCCTCGGTGCACGGGAGGATGATGGGTGATGTAATAGTGGTGTACAAAATCATGAGGGGAATGGATCAGGAGAGATGAGTAGAAACATAGAAACATAGAAAATAGGTGCAGAAGTAGGCCATTCGACCCTTCGAGCCTGCATCGCCATTCAATATGATCATGGCTGATCATCCAACTCAGTATCCCGTACCTGCCTTCTCTCCATACCCCCTGATCCCTTTAGCCACAAGGGCCACATCTAACTCCCTCTTAAATATAGCCAATGAACTGGCCTCAACTACCTTCTGTGGCAGAGAATTCCAATGATTCACCACTCTCTGTGTGAAAAAAAACGTTCTCATCTCGGTCCTAAAAGGCTTCCCCCTTATCCTTAAACTGTGACCCCTTGTTCTGGACTTCCCCAACATCGGGAACAATCTTCCTGCATCTAGCCTGTCCAACCCCTTAAGAATTTTGTAGGTTTCTATAAGATCCCCCCTCAATCTTCTAAATTCCAGCAAGTACAAGCCGAGTCTATCCAGTCTTTCTTCATATGAAATTCCTGCCATCCCAGGAATCAATCTGGTGAACCTTCTCTATACTCCCTCTATGGCAAGACTATTGCAGGGTAGATGCACAGATTCTCTTGCTCGGAGTAGGGGAATCAAGAACCTGAGGGGTGACTTTTCCGCACAAAGGGTGGTAGGTGTATGGAATGAACTGCCGGAGGAGGTAGTCGAGGCCAGTACCATCACAACGTTTGAGAAACGTTTAGACAGGTACATGGATAGGATAGGTTTAGAGGGATATGGACCAAGCGCAGGCAGGTTGGACCAGTGTAGATGGGACATGTTGGCCTGCGTGGGCAGGTTGGGCCGGAGGGCCTGTTTTCACGCTGTATGACTGCATGACTCTATATAAAACAAGCGGCCCATCGTACAGTTCTTCCTGTGCGTGGGCAGTGATGAGGAAGTGCTGCACTCCCTCTCACACAAGCTACTCCATCCTCTCTCATAGAGCGCTAATAGCCATCTCATGATGCTCTTCCAAACAGAAGCTAGCAAGCCGCAGTCTTCAATCATCCTCCAGCCAACACCATTACATTGTGGGAATGCTACAATGAACACAGCCTTACCTACCTGGCCAACACACATCCCAAGCCAAACTGGGTTGGGAAAGAGACTCGGGAAAAGGTATTTCACCACTTTTATCAGATATGTGAATGGACCTCTCGTGTGCTAGTGATTACTTTCACGGTCTTCCAATCTACCTCATTGCGGCCTTGCGCTTTTTAAAATCTGCACTCACTATGTGGCTGCAACACTGCATTCTGCATTCAGTTTCTTGACTTTTTGTTACACCACCTGATGTACTCATGGCGTGGATGATTTCCCTACATAGCACACAATACAAAGTTTTTCACTGTATCATGGTAAGGATGACAATAATAAAATTACCATCGCCAGAGGCACTGATACCTTTGACAACCCAATTCAGCGGAAGCCTCACTCACCTCTGAGTTATCTACTACCACGAACATTTCAATATATTTCTTTGCCTTCAAGAACTCACTCCTCTGCAATAGAAAGGTACAGTCAGTGCAACATCACCCAGCGATTCCCATTACAGTTAGTTCAGTTTAGTTTAGCTTGGAGATACATACAATACAATACAATACAATACAATATATCTTTATTGTCATTGTACAGGGGTACAACGAGATTGGGAATGCGCCTCCCATACGATGCAATAAATTAATTAGCTAGTCAGTATTAATTTAAACAACCCAATGAAACAAATTAGAACAGTTTTAAAACAGAATAAAGTGCAAGTAGATCTGTGCCGGTTCGCTGTGCGATGTGACCATCCGGCTCAGCAGGACCGGTTCATGGCAGCTATGGCCCTGGGGATGAAGCTGTTCCTGAGTCTGGAGGTGCGGGCGTAGAAGGCCTTGTATCGTCTGCCCGAAGGTAGAAGTTCGAACAGACTGTTGCAGGGGTGTGAGGAGTCTTTGTGGATGCTGGTGGCTTTTCTGAGGCATCGTGTGTTGCCGATGCATCACGGAAACAGGCCCTTCGGCCCACCGAGCCCGCACCGACCAGCGATCCCCGCCCATTAACACTACCCCACACACACTAGGGATGGTTTGCACTTGTGGGGTCAAGGAAAGAGCGTTCACGCCGTGGCCCTGTTTCCACCAATCTTTCCACACCTGCGCACAAGAGGCACAAGCAGCACCAGAAGCACGAGACGCCATTGTGTGCAGATGCCGAGAAGTGTGTTCAGATCTGGCTGAACAATTTCCAATCTTGTGACGTGGACTCGATAAGAAGTAGATTTACACTTATACCGGGCCCAATTAATCTACAAGCCTGTACGTCTTTGGAGTGTGGGAGGAAACCGAAGATCTTGGGGAAAACCCATGTGGGTCACGTATAAACTCCGTACAGACAGCCCCCGTAGTCAGGATCGATCCCGGTTCTCCGGCGCTGCATGTGCTGCAGGGCGGCAACTCTACCGCTGTGTCACCGTGACGCCCCGTGTTATTGTTCTCATTGTTACCAAAGCAGTGTGCAACCAAATAAGATATCGACCCCAATGTAAAGAAAGGGCTTCACAAGCAATGCACACTTCACAAGGATGATGTACGCGGATGTGGCCAGGACTCGAGTGCCTGGGCTATCGGGAGAGGTTAGGCAGTCTAAGACTCTAATCCTAGATGAGGGGTGATCTTATCGAGGTGTATTGGATCATGAGGGGAATGGATAGAGCAGATGTATAGAATCTTTTACCCAGGGTAGGGGAATCAAGAACCAGAGGACATCGGTTTAAGGTGAGAGGGAAAAGATTTAACAGGAACATAGAAACATTCGGCCCTTCGAGCCTGCACCGCCATTCAATATGATCATGGCTGATCATCCAGCTCAGTAACATGTACCTGCCTTCTCTCCATACCCCCTGATCCCTTTAGCCACAAGGGCCACATCTAACTCCCTCTTAAATATAGCCAATGAACTGGCCTCAACTACCTTCAGTGGCAGAGAATTCCACAGACTCACCACTCTCTGTGTGAAGAAATGTTTTCTCATCTCGGTCCTAAAAGATTTCCCCCTTATCCTTAAACTGTGACCCCTGGTTCTGGACTTCCCCAGCATCGGGAACAATCTTCCCGCATCTAGCCTCTCCAACCCCTTAAGAATTTTATATGTTTCTATAAGATCCCCCCTCAGTCTTCTAAATTCCAGCGAGTACAAGCCTAGTCTATCCAGTCTTTCTTCATATGAAAGTCCTGCCATCCCAGGGATCAATCTGGTGACCCCTGAGGGGTTACTTGATCACACGGAGTCTTGTGGGTTGTAGGAATGAGCTGCCAGAGGAGGTAGTTGAGGCAGATGCTATAACACCATTTAAAAGACATTTAGACATGTACATGGATAAGGCAACCTTTTCACACAGAGGGTGCTGGGCATATGTTATGAGCTGCCAGGGGAGGTAGTTGAGGCAGGTACTATAACAACATGTAAAAGACATTTAAACATGTACATGGATAGGAGATGTTTAGAGGGATATGGGCCAAACAGGGGCAGGTGGGACTAGTGTAGATGGGACCAAGCACTGGGAAATGGGATGAGCTGAGATGGGACATCCAGGCCATCATGAATGAGTTGAGGCAACGGGCCTGTTTCTGTGATCCTGTGACATTATGGTTTGAAGTACCTCACTTGCAGAGCTAAATGTCTCTTCCACTCTTGGTTCTGGGCTATCCCACGAAGTGTTGACCACACCGCAAGATTGCAGAGGCAGCCTGAGTTCTTCATATTTGTAGAATGCGTGTTCATTGCTGTCTGATTCTTTCAGAGGTTCCATCAGATAGCGTTGACCCTTGGTGCGGATGTAACCACTGGAAAAGAAGGGCAAAGATCCAAAGATAATACCGGCTGTGGTCAGAATTGTGAGCAACCAAGAATGTTGAAGCCGGCGCCAGCCTGTCAATGCTGCAAGGCTAATACTTTTGGCACCAGTCATTACAGACCATCTTGTGGCACATTGTTACAGCTGGTGGAGCTGCAGCCTCACGGCACCAGAGACCAAGAGTTCAAGAGTTCAGGTGAGGTCTGTGTGGAGTTTGCACGCGCACTTGTGGTGCTCCTCCCCGGGTGCTCCAATCATCTCCGATATCCCAAAGACGTGGGGGCTGGAGGGCTAATCAGCCATCATGGCGTGTGAATAGTCAGAGTCATAGAGCCATCGAGTCCTACAACAATAAAAAGACATTTGGACAGATACATGGATAGGAAAGGTTTAGAGGGATATGGACCAAATGCGGGCAGGTGGAACCAATGGGGCATCTTGGTCAACATGGGCAATTTGGGCCAAAGGGCCTGTTTCTTCGGCCTGACTTTCCCCATGCCGACCAAAATGCTCTATCTGCACTGGTTCCACCTACCTGCATTAGGCCCTTATCCCTCTAAATCATTCCTATCCATGTACCTGTCCAAATGTGTTTTAAATGTTGTTACAGTACCCACCTCAATTACCTCCCAAGGCCGCGGGCCGCATGGATATCGGAATCTCGCAGGCCCCTGGGTGGGGGCCGACATCGGGAGCTCTGGCAGAGGCAGCGGCAGTGGCATCGCCTTCGCCCGCCCCGAATCGCGCGGCTTGGGTCGGCCCGCTGCGGACCTTTCACCGTCCGACATGGACTGAAATAGGCCGCGGGATTTTCTCCGCCCGGCGGGGGCTTCAATGTCGGGAGCCACGACCGCCCCGACGTGGCAACTTCAACAGCCTGACCGCGGGAGAAGACGGCAGGGGAAGAGAAAAGATGCCTTGCATCACAGTGAGGAGGTGACTGGAGGAGACTCACTGTGATGGATGTTTCTTTTTTTTGTTTTGTGTTGGTTTGTGATTGTGTGTGTTATTGCTTATTTTTATTGCTCCTATTGTTGGACTGTTTGGCAACGGAATTTCGTCCACAAGACTTGTTTTTTTGGATGAGAATAAAGGGTATTCTGATTCTGATTCTGATTCTGATCCATTCCATGTACCCACCACTGCGTGTCTGTGTGAAAAAGTTGCCCCTCAGGTTCCTATCAAATCTTTCCTCTCTCACCATAAACCTGTGTCCCCAGGTTCTTGATTCCCCTACTCTGGGCAAAAGACTCTGTGCCTTCACCCTGTCTATTCCCCTCATGATCATATATACCAGCATCAAATCTTGGGGGAATTAGTGCGACCGTGAAAAGGATTAAAAAAAGAATCAGTGCAAATAGATGGTTGAAGGTGGACATGGACTCTGTGGGCTGAAGAGTCTGTTTCTGTGCTGTATATCTCTATCACTATCTGAATGGTTTCTTTATTAATGTAGAGCCCCAGGCTGGGAGGTTTTTCAGGTGCCCTGACCTTACCTGAGCCCGTCACAGGTGCTGAAGCTGGCCGAGGAATCTTCTTCCCCCCTTATGTAACCATGGTAATAGCAGTGGTCCTATACGCGGCAGAAAATGGGGATTGTCAGCAAATTAAGTCACCCAGAAAACTTACATTTAAAACAGGTCAACATTAATCAATTAATTTTGGTAGCAGGAATAAATAAAGGCCTAGACGATTTTCTAAATGGGGAGAGAATCCAGAAATCGGAGGACTTGGGAGTGCCGGTGCAGGATTCCTAAGAATTTCATCCGCAAGTCGAATCGGTAGTAAAGAGGGCAAATGAAATGCTAGCATTTTCAAGAGGGCTAGGATACAAAAACCTAGGGAGGTAATGCGGAGGATCTATATAGTGCTGGTCAGACCGCATTTGTGAGAAATTATCGGCACCATATCTGAGGAAGGACGTTGCTGGCCCTGGAGGGGGTCCAGAGGAGGTTTACAAGAATGATCCCAGGAATGAGAGGGTTAACATATGATGAGCATTTGATGGCAATGGGTCTATAGTCGCTGGAGTTTAGAATGGGGGAGGACCTCGTTGAAACGTACCGAAGAGTGATAGGCGTGGATAGAGTGGGTGTGGAGAGGATGTTTCCACTGGTGGGAGAATCCAAGACGAGAGGCCATAGCCTCGGAATGAAAGGACGTTCTTTTAGGAAGGAGGCGAGGAGGAATTTCTTTAGTCAGAGGGCGGTGAATCTGTGGAATTCGTTGCCACAGAGGGCTGTGGAGGCCAAGTCAGTGGATATTTTTAAAGCAGAGATGGATAGATTCGTGATTAGTGTCAGGGGTTGTGGGGAGTTGGCAGGAGAATGGGGTTAGGAGGGAGAGATAGATCAGCCACAATTGAATGGCGGAGTAGACTTGACGGGCCAAATGGCCTAGTTCTGCTCCCATAACTTATGACACATAGTCCATGCAGCAGACCTGGAATCATTTGGTCTCTTTCACAACTGAACCTCAACTCTCTGGGTAAAGGCCTGAGCTGGCTGAATGAGATCGATGACCTCGGCCTTTAATCTCCATTCATTCGATGTCGGTCCAGGGAGAAGAAGAGTGTGGCACCATAGCGCAGCAGTGGAGTTGTGTCATTGACTCAAAGCACCAGAGACCCGGGCTCGATCCTGACTACGGGTGCCGTCTGTATGGAGTTTGTACGTTCTCCCTGTGACCGCGGGGGTTTTCTCCGGCGCTCCGGTTTCCTCCCGCATCCCAAAGACCTGAGGGTTTTTAGCTTAATTGAGTGTGCAGGATCAAGGGTGTTGTGATATTGCAGGGACTACTTTGTTGTATCACAAGGACTACTTTGTTTGCCTGTGTAGTAATGTCTATATAAGAGAATGAGTTGATTAGGTGGCCACTCTGGTTCCAGGTGGCCGTGGAATAAACAGCCTGGATTTAAGTTCCAGTATGATAACCTTTTAAACACGTGTACTTGTGGTCCGTCCAGAGTCTCAACAAAGGTACAACAGATACCGGACCACGAAGTACAACATAGGGGAGGGAGTGGAATTGATGCGAATGTGAGGCAAGTTAGTTGCAGGAGTAGAGGGGAGATATGAAGGGCGTAAGGGACTGATACGATTGCTCAGTGTGAACAGCATGGACTTAGTGGACCGAATGGCCTCCGTCTGAGTTACAGGTAAGTTTACACATTAGCTTGTTAACAGCAGGAGGGTGTCAATGATGGAGACCACTATCTCAACCAGTTATCAGACCACATAGATGGCACCAATAGGAGTCACACAGATTGTGGGCCAACAGAGTGGTACAGCCATAGAGTTGCTGCTTTACAGTGCCAGAGATCTGGGTTCGATACTGACTACGGGTACTATGTGTATGGAGTTTGAACGTTCTCCCCATGACCGCGTGGGTTTTCTCCGGCTGTTCTGGCTTCCTCCTGCACTCTAAAGATATACAGATTTGCAGGTTGATTCGCTTCTGTAAACTGTAACATTTTCCCTAATTTGGAGGATAGTGCTAGTATATGGGGTGGTCACTGGTCAGCAAGGACTCGATGGGCTGAAGGGCCTATTTCCACGCTGCATCTCTAAAGCTTTTGCAAGCACAGTGGTGCAGCAGTAGAGTTGGTGTCTACAATGCCAGGTTGGATCCTGACTATACAGACTCTATACTGTCTGTACAGAGTTTGTACGTTCTACCTGTGACTGAGTGCGTTTTCTCCAGGAGCTCTGGTTTCCGCCCGCACTCCAACGACGCACAGTTTTCTAGGTTAATGGGCTTCGGTCCAGATTGTAAATTGTCCCTAGTGTGTAGAATAGTACTAGTGCACAGGGATCACTGGTCAGCGCGAACTCGGTGGGCTGAAGGGCCTGTTTCCACACGAAATCTCTAAACTAAATTTAAAAATAGTGCGTGCTGACTAGCCTGAGGCAAGAGTTGTTTTTTATTGAGTTAATCATCGGCCTAAAAGCAGATTTCCTTCATCAAGTTGCAGCATGTTTTGGAATGCACCATCACCAACAAGGACATTCACAGCTCAGCTGTAAACAAGATGTTCCGAGAGCTCGCGATGGCTGTCGTCTTAATCACCATTTTCTTAATTAAAAAGTTATCTTTATTTAACACTCTGTGAATAATGAAAGGCCTGGATAGAGTGGATGTGAAGAGGATGTTTCCACTAGTGGGAGAGTATAGGAGCAGAGGGCACAGCCTCAGAATAAAAGGATGTACCTTTAGCAAAGGAATTGAGGATGAATTTCTTTAGCCAGAGTGTGGAGAATCTGTGGAATTCATTGTCACAGACAGCTGTGGAGGCCAAGACAATGGAGATTGACAGATTCTTGATCCCTACGAATGTCAGGGGTTTTGGGGAGCAGGCAGGAGCATGGGGTGGGGAGGGGAAGATAGATCAGCCATGATTGAATGGTGGAGTAATGGGCCGAAAGGCCTCATTCTGCTTCGGAAACGTATTAACAAAACTCTTTAGATTCTGGAGTAGTTCCTGAGGATTGGAGGGTAGCTAATGTAACCCCACTTTTCAAAAAGGGAGGGAGAGAGAAAACGGGGAATTACAGACCAGTTAGTCTAACATCGGTAGTGGGGAAAATGCTAGAGTCAGTTATTAAAGATGGGATAGCAGCACAGTTGGAAAGTGGTGAAATCATCGGACAAAGTCAGCATGGATTTATGAAAGGTAAATCATGTCTGACGAATTTTATAGAATTTTTCGAGGGTGTAACTAGTAGAGTGGATAAGGGAGAACCAGTGGATGTGTTATATCTGTACTTCCAGAAGGCTTTCGCCAAGGTCCCACATAAGAGATTAGTATGCAAACTTAAAGCACACGGTATTGTGGGTTCAGTATTGATGTGGATAGAGAACTGGCTGGCAGACAGGAAGCAAAGAGTAGGAATAAACAGGTCCTTTTCAGAATGGCAGGCAGTGACTAGTGGGGTACCGCAAGGCTCAGTGCTGGGACCCCAGCAATTTACAATATATATTAATGATTTGGACGAGGGAATTGAATGCAACATCTCCAAATTTGCGGATGACACGAAGCTGGGGGGCAATGTTAGCTGTGAGGAGGATGCTAGGAGGCTGCAAGGTGACTTGGATAGGTTAGGTGAGTGGGCAATTGCATGGCAGATGCAGTATATTGTGGATAAATGTGAGGTTATCCACTTTGGTGGCAAGAACAGGAAAGCAGACTATTATCTGAATGGTGGTCGATTAGGAGAAGGGGAGATGCAACGAGACCTGGGTGTCGTGGTACACCAGTCATTGAAAGTAGGCATGCAGGTGCAGCAGGCAGTGAAGAAAGCAAATGGTATGTTGGCATTCATAGCGAGGGGATTTGAGTATAGGAGCAGGGAGGTTCTGCTGCAGTTGTACAGGGCATTGGTGAGACCACACCTGGAGTTTTGCGTACAGTTTTGGTCTCCTAATCTGAGGAAAGACATTCTTGCCATAGAGGGAGTACAGAGAAGGTTCACCAGATTGATTCCTCGGATGGCAGGACTTTTATTTGAAGAAAGATTCGGCTTGTACTCGCTGGAATTTAGAAGATTGAGGGGGGATCTTATAGAAACTTACAAAATTCTTAAGGGGTTGGACAGGCTAGATGCAGGAAGATTGTTCCCGATGTTGGGGAAGTCCAGAACAAGGGGTCACAGTTTAAGGATAAGGGGGAAGTCTTTTAGGACCGAGATGAGAAAGTTTTTTTTCACACAGAGAGTGGTGAATCTGTGGAATTCTCTGCCGCAGAAGGTAGTTGAGGCCAGTTCATTGGCAATATTTAAGAGGGAGTTAGATGTGGCCCTTGTGGCTCAAGGGATCAGGGGGGTATGGAGAGAAGGCAGGTACGGGATACTGAGTTGGATGATCAGCCATGATCATATTGAATGGCGGTGCAGGTTCGAAGGGCCGAATGGCCTACTCCTGCACCTATTTTCTATGTTTCTATGTTTCTATGTCTCAATGCTGCAATGGGGCGACCAGAACTGCAAGTAGTGCTGTGTATCTCATGGGCTGACACGGCGTTTGGAGTTTCCCGAGCCTGTGACAAGTCTGGTTCACGAAAGGAATTTGCAGATTGTTGTTACACAAACACGCTGCGACCTGCCGCACAGACACTGCTTCGTCGACATTGGAGACACTGTGCGGTACTCACGGGATAGGGTGGGGTCTCCCACACTTCTGTCCCGTTCTCCAGAGTGTAGCTCTCCGAGTAGTTCCTGGCAAATAGACCCCTGTACGTTGGAGAGAGGGGAAACAGGGTCAGGGGGTTTAGGCAGGAGGGACCGCTGGCGAGGGAGCAATGTTTATTCAGCTGTAGTCGGCTGCAGTCAGTGTGAGGGAAGTAAAGGAAACTAAAATGCAGCGCGCAGACAAAATGTAGAAACGAGGAACTGCAGATGCTGGTTTACACAAGAGGACACAAAGTGCCGGAGTCAGTCAGCCAGCATCTCTGGAGATTGTGGACAGGTGACATTTTGGGTAAGGACCCTTCTTCAGACTGGTGCTGGTCTTCCGTCTGAAGAAGGGTCCCGACCCGAAATGCCACATTGATACATAGACAATAAGTGCAGGAGGAGGCCATTCGGCCCTTCGAGCCAGCACCGCCATTCAATGTGATCATGGCTGATCATCCACAATCAGTACCCCGTTCCTGCCATATCCCTTAATTCCGCTAGCCCTAAGAGCTCTATCTAACTCTCTTTTGAATGCATCCAGTGAATCGGCCTCCACTGCCTTCTGAGGCAGAGAATTCCAAAAATTCACAACTCTCTGTGTGTAAAAGTTTTTCCTCATCTCAGTTCTAAATGGCCAACCCCTTATTCTTAAACTGTGGCCCCTGGTACTGGACTCTCCCAACATCGGGAACATGTTTCCTGCATCTAGCGTGTCCAATCTCTTAATAATTTTATAAGTATCTATAAGATCCCCTCTCATCTTTCCAAATTCCAGTGAATACAAGCCCAGTGGCTCCATTCTTTCATCATGTGACAATCCCGCCATCCCGGGAATTAACCTCGTGAACCTACGCTGCACTCCCTCAATAGCAATAATGTTCTTCCTCAAATTAGGAAACCAAAACTGCACACAGTACTCCAGGTGCGGTCTCACTAGGGCCCTGTACAACTGCATAAGGACCTCTTTGCTCCTATACTCAACTCCTCTTGTTATGAAGGCTAACATTCCATTGGCTTTCTTCACTGCCTGCTGCACCTGCATGCTTACTTTCAGTGACTGATGCACTAGGACACCCCGGTCTCGTTGTACTTCCCCTTTTCCTACCCTGACACCATTCAGATAATTTTTTTTATTCACAAAATGCTGGAGTAACTCAGCAGGTCAGGCAGCATCTCGGGAGAGAAGGGTCTGAAGAAGGGTCTCGACCCGAAACGTCACCCATTCCTTCTCTCCCGAGATGCTGCCGGACCTGCTGAGTTACTCCAGCATTTTGTGAATAAATCGATTTGTACCAGCATCTGCAGTTATTTTCTTATACCATTCAGATAATAATCTGCCTTCCCGTTCTTGCCTCCAAAGTGGATAACCTCACACTTATCCACATTATACTGAATCTGCCATGCTCCTGCCCACTCACCCAACCTGTCCAAGTCACCCTGCAACCTCATAGCACCCTCTTCACAGTTCACACTGCCACCCAGCTTTGTGTCATCTGCAAATTTGTTAATGTTATTTTTAATTCCTTCATCTAAATCATTAATGTATATTGTAAATACTGTAGCTGAGGTCCCAGCACCGAGCCTTGCGGTACCCCACTAGTCACTGTCTGTCATTCTGAAAGTGACCCATTAATCCCTACTCTTTGTTTCCTGACTGCCAACCAATTTTCTATCCATGTCAATACCCTACCCCCAATAGCATGCATTCTAAATTTGCCCACTAATCTCCTGTGTGGGACCTTATCAAAGGCTTCCTGAAAGTCCAGGTACACTACATTCACTGGCTCTCCCTTGTCCATTTGACTTGTTACATCCTCAAAAAATTCCAGAAGATTTGTCAAGCATGATTTCCCCTTCGTAAATCCATGCTGATTTGGACCGATCCTGTTACTGCTATCCAAATGCACCACTATTACATCTTTGATAATCGACTTCAGCATCTTCCCCACCACCGATGTCAGGCTAACTGGTCTATAATTCCCTGCTTTCTCTCTCCCTCCTTTCTTGAAAAGTGGGGTAACAATAGCTACCCTCCAATCCACAGGAACTGATCCAGAATCTATAGAACATTGGAAATTGATCACCAATGTGTCCACGATTTCTAGCGCCACCTCCTTGAGTACCGTGGTATGCAGACCATCAGGCCCTGTGGATTTTAGCCTTCAGTCCCATCAGTCTACCCAACACCATTTCCTGACTAGTGTGAACTTCCTTCAGTTCCTCCGTCACCCTAGGTCCTCTGTCCTGTGGTACATCTAGGAGATTGTTTGTGTCTTCCTTTGTGAAGACAGAGCCTAAGTACCTGTTCATTTCCTTGTTCCCCATAATAAATTCACCTGTTTCTGTCTTCAAGGGACCCACATTTGTCTTAACTATTTTTTTCCTCTTCACATACCTAAAGAAGCTTTTACTATCCTCCTTTATAGTCTTGGCTAGCTTACCTTCGCACTTCATCTTTTCTCCCCGTATTGCCTTTTTAGTTACCTTCTATTGATCTTTAAAAGTTGCCCAATCCTCTGGCTTCCCGCTCACCTTTGCTATGTTATACATCTTCCCTTTTATTTCTATACTGTCCTCGACTTCCCTTGTCAGCCATGGTCACCTCTTACTCCCCTTAGAACCCTTCACCTGTCCATGTTCTCCAGAGCTGCCTGGCCTGCTGAGTTACTCCAGCAAATTGTGTCCTTTTATGCAGCGGCAGATCTGTCCCTCGAATTCAAAAATGATTGGGCGAGTCAGTCTGGAGAGAGATCCCTCACCCTGGCCCCAAACTGGAAAGATATCGCTGGTCACAGAGCTCCAGGAAGGAAGGAGACCATTTACCTGGAGAAGCTCCAGAGGAGGTTTACAAGAATGATCCCAGGAATGAGTAGGTCGACCTATGATAAGCGTTTGATGGCACTGGGCCTACATTCGATGGAGTTGAGAAGAATGAGGGGGGAACCTCATTGAAACGTACCGAATAGTGAAAGGCTTGGATAGAGTGGATGTGGAGAGGATGTTTCCACTGGTGGGAGAGTCTAGGACTCGAGGTCATAGCCTCGGAATTAAAGGACGTTCTTTTTGGAAGGAGATGAGGAGGAATTTCTTTAGTCAGCGGGTGGTGGAATTCTTTGCCACGGAAGGCTGTGGAGGCCAAGTCAGTGGATATATTTAAGGCAGATAGATAGATTCTTGATTAGTAAGGGTGTCGGAGGTTATGGGGCGAAGGCAGGAGAATGAGGTTTGGAGGGAGAGATAGATCAGCCATGACTGAATGGCGGAGTAGACATGATAGGCCGAATGGCCTAATTCTATTCACATCACATGATCTTATGATCTTATGATCTTATGACCTGCCCCAGGCCTCCACCTGGGGAATGACCTGGTGACTGAAGGCTTGACCATGGGCAATAGTCTGGTGAGTGATGGGGTTGGCTGGACAAGGGGAAGCTGGCAGGCCTAGTGATTTTGTAGTAACTTGGATCATTACTGTTCTGTCCTCCCCAGTTGACCTCTTCTCCTGAGACTCTCTCCCTTGCCCTGTTCACTCCATTGAGGGGGAAGAGGACTCTCAGCGTCTGCTTGTCAAAGTCTCCAGGTATTTTGGTGTTGGCTTTCTGGGGTGGGCAGAAGGAGGATGGTCTGCAGTTCCTCGTGAAGTCGGAGTGAGAAGGAGGTAGAAACAAGGAACTGCAGATGCAGGTTTACACAAAAAGACACAAAGTGCAGGAGTAACTCAGCTGGTCAGGCAGCATCTCTGGAAAACACAGATGGGTGACATTTTGGGTTGAGACCCCTCTTCAGACTCTTAGCTTGAGGAAGGGACTCGACCCGAATGTCACCTACCCTTGTTCTCCAGACATGTTACCTGACCCTTTGAGTTACTCCAGCACTTTATGTCCTTTTATGAGAAGGATGAACATTGCATTGATTAGCATGAAGAGTAGGGCCCTCTTGACCCTCTGGTTTTACCCTTTGACCTGCAACCCTTCCCTGAAGCTGCCTACACTTTGGAGGCCTAATCACCCATGTGGATGTTGGTCCCTCTCTGATAGACGTCCCTGATTTCTCAGGAATCTTTGAGATACTTGGTTCGAAGCACAGGGCGCACTGTCAGGAGAAACCCAACCCCAGGGAAACATGGTAGAAGACACCAACCCTCTCAGGGTTTTCATGCCAATAGACAGGAACAACTCAAGGCCACTTACTCATTCTTCTCGAGATGTATGACCAGCTCCTTGCCTTCTACAGGTACTTCATACTGGACAACCGATGGATAAACACCCTGCAACAGAAAAGGTCTCAGATAAAGCAAACTGGAAAATGAATTTTGAATCCTTTAAATATATATAATGACTCAATCGGCATGTCTCATCTCACTCAAAGTCAGACTATCAGCTATCGGTTTTCTGCCTGATTTTTCTAGTTATTAACCAAAACCACACTATATTCCTGTCCCATTAGAGACCTCCTTCATTATTACTTCTCTCTTTAAAAAAATCTCTCTCATGCAGATGATACAAAGCTAGGTGGTAGTGTGAACTGTGAGGAAGATGCTATGAGGTTGCAGGGTGATTTGGACAGGTTGTGTGAGTGGGCGGATGCATGGCAGATGCAGTTTAATGTGGATAAGTGTGAGGTTATCCACTTTGGTGGTAAGAATAGGAAGGCAGAGTATTATCTGAATGGTGTCAAGTTAGGAACAGGGGACGTACAACGAGATCTGGGTGTCCTAGTGCATCAGTCACTGAAAGGAAGCATGCAGGTACAGCAGGCAGTGAAGAAAGCCAATGGAATGTTGGCCTTCATAACAAGAGGAGTTAAGTATAGGAGCAAAGAGGTCCTTCTGCAGTTGTACAGGGCCCTAGTGAGACCACACCTGGAGTACTGTGTGCAGTTTTGGTCTCCAAATTTGAGGAAGGATATTCTTGCTATTGAGGGCGTGCAGCGTAGGTTTACTAGGTTAATGGCGGAGTCAGGGGGTATGGGGAGAAGGCAGGAACGGGGTACTGATTGAGAATGATCAGCCATGATCACATTGAATGGCGATGCTGGCTCAAAGGGCCGAATGGCCTCCTCCTGCACCTATTGTCTATTGTCTATTATTGTCTCGCTATCTGCTGATTTGCTATCCGCAGATCTACAAAGTTAGTCGCAGATCCAATCTCAATTTGTTTCCTAACAAATACATCTATGCCCACATGCACACTGAGGAAACAATCATTGTCTCCTGGTTCCCCACTCTGTGCTGTTCTAATACAGACGCTTTCCTGTTTACAAAGTTACACCTTATGATTTCATTACCAATGACTGCTTGTAAGTTTTGATAGAAGTAGTTACATTAAGGGCAATATGGTGGTGCAGCGGTAGAGTTACTGTCTTACAATGTCAGAGTTGCGGATTTGATCCTGACTATGGGTGCTGTCTGTATGGAGTTTGTACGTTCTCCCTGTGACCTGCGTGGGTTTTCTCCGGGTGCTCTGGTTTTCTCCCACGCCCAAAGACGTATAGGTTTGTAGGTTTAAATTGTAAAATTGTCCCCTGGGTGTGTGGGATAGTATTAGTGTGCGGGAATCGTTGGCCGAAGGGCCTGATTCCGCGCTGTATCTCTAAACTAAATTAACTAGGTTTATTTGCTAATGCCATTTTTTTTCAGGCATTTCAATGTTTCAGTCTGAAGAAGGGTCTCGACCAGAAATGTCACCCATTCCTTCTCTCCTGAGATGCTGCCTGACCCGCTGAGTTACTCCAGCATTTTGTGTCTACCATCAATTTGAACCAGCATCTGCTGTTATTTTCCTATACATCAATGTTTTAAAAAGTTTTTAATGCTTTTAATATAACACAGAGCATATTCATATTTATTTGAAGGATGTTTAGAGATATCGCATGGAAACAGGCTTTTCAGCCCACACTGAGACCACACTGACCATTTATCACCTGTTCACACTCGTTCTATGTTATCCCACTTTCACATCCACTCCCTACACACGAGGGACAATTTACAGAGACCAATTAGCCTACAAACCCGCGCATCTTTGGAATGAAACCGGAGCACCCGGAGGAAACCCACAAGATCTCAGTGAGAATGTATAAACTCCACACAGACAGCACCTGAGGTCAGGATCGAACCTGTATACCGGGCGCTGTGAGACAGCGGCTCTACCAGCTGTGCCACTGTGCTACCCTAGATGCACTGGGTACAAAGGAGAGGGCCTTAATAGTATCCACATTTATTGTTATCTGCGGAACGTTCTCATTCAGATTTCACGTTGATAATAAGGACTTGGTTAAGTATTGTTTTAGTTTAGTTTCGGTTGGAGATACAGTGCGGAAGCAGGCACTAGGGCCCACCGTGTCCGCACCGACCTGCGTTCCCCTCACACTGACACACACTGGGGACAATTTACATTTATACCAAGCCAGTTAACTTTCAAGCCTGTACGTCTTTCGAGTGTGGGAGGAAACCGAAGATCTCAGAAAAACCCACGCAGGTCACGGGGAGAACGTACAAACTCCGTACAGACAGCGCCCGTGGTCGGGATCGAACCCGGGTCTATGGTGCTGTGAGGCAGTAGTTCTACCGCCCATGCGCTGGCATGCCGCCCATTACTCTCTGCCCGTCATTGTTACCCTGGGACCCCTGTTCAAGCACCCCATGTGTGAAGGATCCGTGCATTGAGAAGTCACTGGGTTTTGCACCGTACCTCGGCCTCTCGTTTCTGCTTGGCGTGGAGTTTGCGTGGTTTCACCACCTGGTAATTCTGAACTCCGGGTAGCCTTGCGGTCGAGGTCACTGCAAACAAACAGCAGATATGGATTAGGCACCACCCTGGAACCAAAATGCCCGACGGTAGGGACAAGAATAGCTGTCGCGCCGGACCAGTCTGGAGACTAGAACTTCAATAATCCCTTGGCCAACTGAGTTTAGTTTAGAGATGCCGTGTGGAAACAGGCCCTTCGGCCCTCCGAGCCCATGCCAACCATCGATCACCTGTTCACACCAGTTCTATGCTATCTCAATTTCGGGGATACGAGGAGAAGGAGCACTGCATTAAATGCTCGGTGGCAACACGGTGGCATAGAGGTGGAGTTGCCACCTTACAGAGCCAGAGACCCGGCCCTGACTAGGGGGTGCTGTCTGTATGGAGTTCATACGTTCTCCCCGGGACCTGCGTGGGCTTTCTCTGGGATCTCCAGTTTCCACCCACATTCAAAAGACGTACAGGTTTGTAGGTTAATTGGTATAATTGTCCCTAGTGTGCGAAGGATAGCTAGTGTTAGTGTGCGGGGATCGCTGGTCGGTGCCGACTCACTGGGCCGTAGGGCCTGTTTCCGCGTTGTATCTCTAAACGAAATTAAACTAACCTAAGCTCATCTAAACTAAGCTACAGGAGCAGGTGGGAGGTGCGACCAAGGTAGGTCTGGGAGTCTATGGTCTGAGATACTAGCCCAACTCTTGAGGTAGAGATTAGGATATCAAGAAAGGAATGAATCAGAGGGGTGGTAGAGTGGTAGAGTTGCGGCCTTACAGCATTTACAGCGCCGGAGACCCAGGTATGGGTGCTGTCTGTACGGAGTTTGTACTTTCTCCCCGTTTGCAGGTTAATTGGCTTGGTATAAGTGTAAATTGTCCCTGGTGTGTGTAGGATAGTGTCAATGTGTGGGCATCACTGGTCTACGCAGGCTCGGTAGGCCGAAGGGCCTGTTTCCGGGCTGTATCACTAAACTAAACTAAACTAAATTAAACTAAACTAAACTGGGAGCAAAGATGATGAAACTGAATTCTGAGTGAGAGCAGGAAGGGGGCAACCAATAAAGTCCATATACAAATCAAGGGAGGCGTTGAGAAGGACTGGATCAAGTATTGATCTACCTAACCCAGATGGAAACAGGCAGAGCTTGGACCAACATGGGTTCCCAGAGTCACAGCCTTGACTTAGAGGAAGTGAGAGGTGTTAACGAAGAAGTTGTTCAATGTGAGGTTATTTTCAGCAGGTGAAGGAAGTTGGTAGTGGGTGAGTAATTTGGTTTCTGCGCAAGGGAGAAGTGCAGAGTTCTGAAATTAAATTTTAAAAAACCCAAATAATCGGAAAACAAATGATGCAAAGTCGTTGATGTGAATTTTCCTTTTAATGTTTCTGTCTGTGCAGATGCTGCCACACCTGCCGATTATTCCCAGCATTCTCTGATAGAGCTGTGCAGCACGGAAACAGGCACTTCAGACCATCACATCTGCGCCAACTACTATCTATATTAGTTAATTAATTAATTAATTAACACTCATCCATATTAGTTCCATATGTTGAAAGGCTGGAGCGACTAGGCTTGTATACACTGGAATTTAGAAGGATGAGAGGAGATCTTATCGAAACGCATAAGATTATTAAGGGGTTGGACACGTTAGAGGCAGGAAACATGTTCCCAATGTTGGGGGAGTCCAGAACCAGGGGCCACAGTTTAAGAATAAGGGGTAGGCCATTTAGAACTGAGATGAGGAAAAACGTTTTCAGTCAGACAGTTGTGAATCTGTGGAATTCTCTGCCTCAGAAGGCAGTGGGGGCCAATTCTCTGAATGCATTCAAGAGAGAGCTGGATAGAGCTCTTAAGGATAGCGGAGTCAGGGGGTATGGGGAGAAGGCAGGAACGGGGTACTGATTGAGAATGATCAGCCATGATCACATTGAATGGCGGTGCTGGCTCGAAGGGCCGAATGGCCTCCTCCTGCACCTATTGTCTATTGTCTATCTTCCAGCACTTGGTCCATGGCTTTCAATGCCTGGGTGATACAGGTGTTTCCTTAGGTACTTGAATGCAGTCAGTGACCGCTTCCACCACCCTCCCAGGCCATGTATTGTAAGTACTCGCCACTCTCTGGGTGAACAGGTCACCCGCTAATCTATAGACTAAAACTCTCCTTTGATATCTTGTTTGTGACTGAACTTTAGCCAAAACGGTACACGATAGCGCGACAATTTTAGGCCCACCTTACTCAGCGTCATCACCTTATTGATAATGCAAGTAGTTTTATTGAAATCGGTCTTATATATTTTAAGTTATTCACATTTTAAAGTTTAAATCTGGCTCCCAGGGAGGGAGGGGGGGGAGGATGGAGGGAGGGGGGAGGAGGGAGGGGAGGATAAGCTGGGTTGAGGGGGATGGAGTGGGGAGGAGGGGAGGCGGAAGGGGGGGTGGGAGGGGGTGGGGGGTTGGGGGATAAGGGGGGTTGAGGGGGATGGAGTGGGGAGGAGGGGAGGCGGAAGGGGGGGTGGGAGGGGGTGGGGGGTTGGGGGATAAGGGGGGTTGAGGGGGATGGAGTGGGGGGGAGGGCAAGGGGGATGGAGGGAGGGGAGGGGGTGGAGGGAGGGAGGGAGGTGAGAGAGGAGGGAGGGGGGAGCGGGGGGGAGGGGGAGGGAGAGTGGGGGGGGGGGGGGAAGGGTGCTGCACCAATGCAGGAGAGGTTTGGGCCCAACGGGTCCACTTGGTCTAGTCCTCTCTAAAATCTCCTCTCCCTTACCCGAAATCTTCGTCCTCGAATATGGTCCCACTGGTTCGAGCACAGCATTGGAGCAGGCTTTTCGGCCCATTGGAAAGGAGATGGGGAGGATTCTCATAATCCAGCAAACACATACATCTGGAGCCACAAACCCAGCCTTCCGGGGTGGAAGTGCACCAGCCACATCACAGATGCACAGAACCCACAGCCCTAAGGCAAGCCCTACCAATGCTTCATTCTGTTATCAGATGGTCAGAGCACAGTTGTGGTTTTATTGCTAAACGAGTGTTCCAGACAACTACTACGACACTGAAGCAATCAATCCACATCCCTAAGCTTGTATTGTTTAAAAAAAAGCCAAAAAAAAGAGACTTTCAAAGTTGCCCAACTGTGTAAAAACTCTGATAACATCCAGCGCCTTTGCAACTTTGGTGAGGTTACACAGGAGTATAACAAGTGGATGTGGAGAGGATGTTTCCACCAGTGGCGGAGTCCAGGACCAGAATAAAAGGATGATGAGGAGGAATTTCTTTACTCAGAGGGTGGTGAATCCATGGAATTCATTGCCACAGACGGCTGTGGAGGCCAAGTCAATGGATATTTTTAAGGCGCAGATTGACAGATTCTTGGTTAGTACAGGTGTCAGGGGTTATGGGGAGAAGGCAGGAGAATGGGGTTGAGAGCGAAAGATAGATCGGACGTGATTGAATGGTGGAGTAGACTTGATGGGCCGAATGGCCTAATACTGCTCCTATCACTTAAGAACAATGTCTGTGCCAAACATGATGCCAATTTAAACTAACGTCTGCCTACAGATATGGGGGTACGTTTCCTGCAGTCTACCCCTATCTATGTCCCTCATCATTTCATATACCTCATTCAAGTCCCCTCTCTGCTCCAGGGAAAACAATAACATTTCAGATTCAGAAAAAAACTTTTCTTCACTGCCGCACAGTGGCGCAGCAGTAGAGTTGCTGCCTTACAGCGCCAGAGATCCGGGTTCGATCCTGACTACGGGTGCCATCTGTGCGGAGTTTGCATGTTCTCCCTGTGACTGTGTGGGTTTCCTCTGGTCTCCTCCCACATTTCAAAGGTGTGCGGGTTTGCAGGTTCATTGTCTTCCGTAAATTGCCCCTCGTGTGTAAGGTGGAACTAATTGGTGGCCAGCACAGGCTCGATGGGCCGATGGGCCTGTTTCTACACTATCTCTAAGGTAAACTAAGCTTACAATCGGGGTCTGTCATACAACAGCAGGTTGCATGGCTATTGGCACAAGTCCCTGGTATGTTCTGGACACGAAGGTCATCCACGAATCTTTTAATTATACCACGCCTTGTTCAACAATATCGGCTGCTGGGGTTTATAGGCTCAGTTATACCGCTTTGCAAAACTGACGCACTACAGGATGGTGCAGAAAATTGCAAAATGATGCTTGCAGTTAGATAGTAAATGAAATTTGTTTTAAAAACTCAAGAGGTCGAAAATTAACTCAGACAGAAAATTGGTGGAAACCCTCAGTGGGTCAGGTGGCATCTGTGGAGAGAGAAACAGGAGTACCGATTTGGGTCCAAGCCCCTTCTCCAGGTGCTCCGGTTTCCTCCCACACTCCAAAGACATGCGGGTTTGTAAATTAATTGGCTTCTGGAAATCGTGTACAGGGTAAGGGCGGCACGGTGGCGCAGGGGTAGAGTTGCTGCCTTACAGCGAATGCAGCGCCGGAGACTCAGGTTCGATCCTGACTACGGGCGCCGTCTGTACGGAGTTTGTACATTCTCCCCGTGACATGCGTGGGTTTTCTCCGAGATCTTCGGTTTCCTCCCACACTCCAAAGACGTACAGGTATGTAGGTTAATTGACTGGGTAAATGTGTAAAATTGTCCCTAGTGTGTTTAGGATGGTGTTAATGTGCGGGGATCGCTGGGCGGCGCGGACTCGATGGGTCGAAGGGCCTGTTTCCGCGATGTATCTCTAAATCTAAAAAAAATAAATCTAATCAATTGTGTACTGGGTATTTGGTGGTTGGCACAGACTTGGCGGGCCGAAGGGCCTGGTTCCGTGCTGTATCTCTAAAGTCTAAAGTCTTTCGCAGATGCTGCCTGACCCACGGAGTACTTCAGGCATTTTCCACTTTCACTGCAGTTGAACACACTCATTAAGGTGAAATGCTGAGCAAGACGGTATACACAAGGAATGGAAGGATATACATTATGTGCAGGCAGATAAGAGTTTGTCTTGACATCATGTTTGGCACAAACATTGTGGACTGAAAGGCCTGTCTGTCTGTTGTACTGTTCTATGTTTAATGTTTTAATGTTTAACGCCCTGTATTCCTCTTTAGAATTTGGACTTTAGTTTAGAGATAGAGCGTGGAAACGGGGCCTTCGACCAGCGATCACCCTGTACATGAGTACTATACTACACACACTAGGGATAATGTGCAAATTTACCGAAGCCAATTAACCCACCAACCTGTATGTCTTTGGAGTGTGGGAGGAAACCGGAGCACCCGGACTAAAACCCATGTGGTCACGGGGAGAAGGTACAAGCTCTGTGCGGACAGCACCCGTGGTCAGGATCGAATCAGGGCCTCTGGCGCTGTAAGGCAGCAACTCTACCGCTGCACCAGCGTGAAACAATGTTCTAAACCGAAACTCAAAAAGACAAGAAATGTCCAGACAGAGCAAGAAATATCTTAAAGGATGTTCTCACATCTCTGGACAAGCACTTAAGTGACGAAGGCAGAGAAGAGTACAGGCCAAGTGCTGATTAATGGTACAATACATGAGTGCTTAATGGTTAGCATGGACCATGTGGGCTGAAAGGCCTGTTTCTCTGCTGGATGAATCTATGACTCGAACTTCTTGAAAAATTGCAACTGTTTTCTGGGCCTTAGCCCAAGACTGTTACAAATAGGGAAGGAAATGGGTTCAGGAAACTGGTCTCCTTGTTTAGTCTCAGCAAATCTGAGAACATTGCCATCAATTATATTGCCCACTTATTTCTATGTAACCAATTCTCTCTCACGTACCGATAAACAGCTCGCCCCTCCAATTTTCCTATTGCCCACCGAGACTTGGGGCCATTTACATGAACCAGTTTAGCTAACTACCAGAAGATAGGCACAAGAAGCTGGAGCAACTCAGCAGGTCAGACAGCATTCCTGGAGAAAAGGAATGGGTGGCGTTTCGGATCAGGGCCCTTCAATAGACAATAGACAATAGGTGCAGGAGTAGGCCATTCAGCCCTTCGAGCCAGCACCGCCATTCAATGCGATCATGGCTGATCACTCTCAATCAGTACCCCGTTCCTGCCTTCTCCCCATACCCCCTCACTCCGCTATCCTTAAGAGCTCTATCCAGCTCTCTCTTGAAAGCATCCAACGAACTGGCCTCCACTGCCTTCTGAGGCAGAGAATTCCACACCTTCACCACTCTCTGACTGAAAAAGTTCTTCCTCATCTCCGTTCTAACCCGGATGTGTTTGAGATTGAAGTATTCATTCAAGAGGTGTGGGCCTTCGAAGGCTGAACCAACATTTAATTAGGGGTGGCACAGTAGCACAAGGGTGCCACTGCCGCCTCACAGCACCAGACACCCGGGTTCGATCCTGGCTAAGGTGCTCTCTGTGTAAAGTTTATATGTTCTCCCTGTGACTCCATGGGTTTCCACTGGGTGTTCCGGTTTCCTCCCACATTCCAAAGACACGCATGTTTATAAATTAATTGCCTCATGCAAATTGCCCCCAAGTGTGCAGGATGCAAAAGTGGAAAAGCATAGAAAGAAAAGTTCAGTGTGCGTGTATATACAGTATTTAAACACATGCACACACACGCACATGTGTGTGTATATATACACTAATGAGCCAAAACATTATGACCTGATGAGCCAAAACATTATGGCCACCTGCCTAATATGCTGAGGGCAGCAGGATGCGATGCACTGTGTATTGTGACACATTCCTCCCGTGACCACCATTAACATTTTCTGTGACTTGTGCCACAGTAGACCTTCTGTCGGTTCGGACTAGACGGGATAGCCTTCGTTGCCCTCGTGCATCAATGAGCCTTGGGTGCCCAACACCCAGTCTGTCGCCGGTTTGTGGTTTGTCCCTCCTCGGACCACTGTCGGTCGGTACTCACCACTGCTGACCGGGAGCACCCCACAAGCCTTGCTGTTTCAGAGATGCTCTGACCCAGTCGACTGGCCATAACAATTTGGCCCTTGTCAAAGTCGCTCAGGTCTTTACTCCTGCCCATTTCTCCTGCATCCAACATATCAACCTCAAGAACTGACTGTTCACCTGCTGCCTAAGATATCCCACCCCTTGACAGGTGCCATTGTAACAAGATAATCAATGTTATTCACTTCACCTGTCAGTGGTCATAATGTTTTGGCTCATCGGTATATATATATATATATAGATACACACATACATATACATACATACACACACTTTAAAACAATCACACAAACAAGAATAATGCAAAAAGACAAAAGCAATGCCCCCAAGTCCATGCAGTTCAGAACATATTCAGACTTTATTTAAACTAGTTACAGCTACAGTTAGAAGCTGCAGGTACTATCTACCTCATTGGTGACCCTCGGACTATCCATTCCCACACTGATCTTTCTGTCCTCTTCCCATTCACACAGATCTCTCTGTCCTCGGTCTCCTCCATTGTCAGAGTGAGGTTAAACACAAATTGGAGGAACAGCATCTCATATTTCGCTTGGGCAGCTTGCGGCCTAGTGGCATGATATCGATTTCGCTAACACTAAGTAACCCCGGCATTCTCTCTCTCTCTCTACCCCTCCCCCACCCAAGTTGCACCAGCTTCTCATTCCCACCCCATAAAACAGCTTACAATGGCCTGTTTCCTTTATCGCCATTATGTTTTTGCATATCTTTCATTCGTTGTTCTTTATCTCTCGACATCATCTCCTATATCTCGCGTTTCCCTTTTCCCTGACGGGACAAATGTCCTCTTTCTATATAGTTAGGAATAAAGGTATTTGAAGGGCGGCACGGTGGTGCAGCAGTAGAGTTGCTGCCTCATAGCACCAGAGACCTGGGTTTGATCCTGACTACAGGTGCTGTCTGTACGGAGTTTGTACGTTCTCCCCGTGACCGCGTGGGTTTTCTCCGGGCGCTCCAGTTTCCTCCCACACTCCAAAGACGTGCAGGTTTGTAGGCTAATTGGCGAGGTGAAATTGTAAACTGTCCCCGGGGTGTGTAGGGTAATGCCAGTGTGCTGGAATCGTTATTCGGCGCGGACTCGGTGGGTCGCAGGGCCTGTTTCCATGCTGTATCTCTGAACTAAACTAAACTAAACTAGGAAGTAGGAAGAAAGGAGGATAAATTCATGGCTCACAGTAAATATTCTCAAAGAACTGATTGCACATAATTCTGGTTGAGTAAAGGTACATGGTTTAGCAATGGAGAGCACAGACTTACCAGGCTCTGGCAGGATGGAGCAGAAGAGAAGAGAACACAGGAGAGATCGGGCATCAACCATGTTTGCTGACACTTCACCTGTGCTGGCGGCTGCTGCCTGATCAACCAGAATGTTCGCAATTCAGACTTACTTCCTCATTCAGTGTCTTTGTAACAACTTGCACGAGGAAGAATTTCATCAGAGGATGGTGGTGATTGAGCCAATGAGCAGAATTCTCTCTCACAGACGCCTCACATGGAAACCTTACTTTCTGAGCAACACTGAAAGGAGTAAAGTCACAAAAACTGAACGAGCGCAAGCCTTTATAAACAATGATTTATTCACAAAATGCTGGAGTAACTCAGCAGGTCAGGCAGCATCTCGGGAGAGAAGGAATGGGTGACATTTCGGGTCGAGACCCTAAACAATGTCCTGGCTTAAGGCAGTAGATTGAAGCTCTTCATTTAGAAAACTTCCTTTTTAACTTCCACTAATGTCCCTCATCCTCTGGTCCCCACAACATACTGTGGATGGCCGAGTGGCAACAAAGACTCACCACTCCCCTCGACCTGAAGAAGTCTGAAGAAGGGTCTCGACCCGAAACGTCACGCATTCCTCCTCTCCTGAGATGCTGCCTGACCTGCTGAGTTACTCCAGCATTTTGTGAAATAAATACCTTCGATTTGTACCAGCATCTGCATTCTTACACCCCCCTCAAACTGATCGCGTTCAGCACTTGCTATCTCTGGTGAGGTTCTGATCTGGTCTGGCCTGGCCAGAAACAATGGGGATGTAACTATGTCTTCTGCTGGTATCTAAATAAATCACAGACGTGACCAAGCGCAGGCCCGACGATCGTTTCGCTGAGCACCTCCCCTCAGTCCGCCTAAACCTACATGATCTCATGGTTGCAAAACACTTTAACTCCCCTTCCCATTCCCACACGGACCTTGTGTGTAGGAAGGAACTGCAGATGCTGGTTGAAACTGTAGACACAAAATGCTGGAGTAACTCAGCGGGTCGGGCAGCATCTCTGGACAGAAGGAACGGGTGACGTTTCGGGTCGAGACAATATCTCAGCATCTGGTGGCTGGTGCCATACAACTGAATATGATCAAGTCAGTGGATATATTTAAGGCAGAGATGGACAAATTCTTGATTAGAACGGGTGTCAAGGGTTACGGGGAGAAGGCAGGAAAATGGGATAAGGAGGCAGAAATCAGCCATGATTGAATGGCGGAGTGGACTGGACGGGCAAAAATTAGATTGCAGATGGGTCTGGGAACATTAATATAATATTCCCACCATGACTCTCCTGACTTTGCTGGCACATTACTTGTATATCAGAGTGTTAAACCCACTGAGCCAGGTTGACAGGAGCATGGATGTTGCAAGGCATGTTTCATCCTCTCCCATCTCCAGAGTTGTGAATTAATATAAGAAAATAACTGCAGATGCTGTTACAAATCAAAGGCATTTATTCACAAAATGCTGGAGTAACTCAGTAGGTCAGGCAGCATTCCAGCATTTTGTGAATAAATACCTTCCAGAGTTGTGAATCTGTGGAATTCACTGCCTCGGAAGGCAGTGGAGGCCAATTCTCTGAATGCATTCAAGAGAGAGCTAGATAGAGCTCTTAAGGATAGCGGAGTCAGAGGGTATGGGGAGAAGGCAGGAACGGGGTACTGATTGAGAACGATCAGCCATGATCACATTGAATGGCGGTGCTGGCTCGAAGGGCCAAATGGCCTCCTCCTGCACCTATTGTTTATTGTCTATTGTCTATTGGGCAAACACACACGTCTGCCAGACTTTCCCCTCATCCTATTCCACAAATTCAAAAGTAAACTCGATCGGGTTGAACGTGAGGTTTACTGAATCCTGCTTCAGGGCAACCTTACACATTCCACTGGCAAAGCACGCAAGCCTGCCGCGTATGGATAGTCTCTCCTCTGGTCTCTAATCTTAAGCAGATCAGTCGGTGCAAATCCCGCCAGAACCCATCTCCACTCACTGCATGAGGGCAGCGAGTTAATCGAAGGAAGGATTCCAGAGAGAACAGGCTCACACAGGTGGAACAACAAATAACAGTGGCCCCCTCAATGCCTTCCTTATCTGATCTCCTCTGTCATATCATGTCTGCTTAACCTGCTCCATTCTTCGGAAGCAATGCGTCAGACAAAGGCCATTCAGCCCTACAGGCCTGGTGCTAGCTTCCTGCCTGTCTTAATTTACCTCATTCAAATATTCATGCATTTCCTTGTTTGTACACCATGAGAGATTCTCCTTCTAGAACTTTCTCCAATCAATATTCCCAGTCCTGACAGCCTTCTGCCTTAAACCCCTGTCCCACTTAGGCGATATTTTAGGCGACTACAGGTGACTAGGCTGTCTCCACACGGATGTAGCCTGTACGGTCGTGAGTCGGCTCCAAAGAGTCGTAGCGTTTTTCTGGTCGCCGCTGGATTTTGAAATGTTTAAACATTTACTGCGACTGTTGGTTTGATGCCAGTGATCGTAGCTTGACGTCTCCTGACGGGGGCGCTGTCGTAGGTTGTCGCCGGTGCTGACTTTGGTGAATTCCATTGGCGACTACCTACGTCAACCGGCGACAGGTACCGGCGTCAAAACCGGAGGCCAAACTGACGTGAATTGACTTTATAGACTTTAGAGATGCAGTGCGGAAACAGGTCCTTCGGCCCATCGAGTCCGAGTCGACCAGCGATCACCCTGTCCACCAACTCTATCCAACACACAAGGGACAATTTACAATTTACAGAAGTCAATTAACCTACAAACCTGTATGTTTATCTTTAAACTTTTTAGACTTTAGAGATACAGCTGGAAACAGGCCCTTCGCCAACTGGAATTTAGAAGGATGAGAGCGGATCTTATTGAAACGTATCAGATTATTAAGGGGTTGGACACGTTAGAGGCAGGAAACATGTTCCCAATGTTGGGGGAGTCCAGAACAAGGGGCCACAGTTTAAGAATAAGGGGTAGGCCATTTAGAACTGAGATGAGGAAAAACTTTTTCAGTCAGAGAGTTGTGAATCTGTGGAATTCTCTGCCTCAGAAGGCAGTGGAGGCCAATTCTCTGAATGCAATCAAGAGAGAGCTGGATAGAGCTCTTAAGGATAGCGGAGTCAGGGGGTATGGGGAGGAGGTAGGAACGGGGTACTGATTGAGAATGATCAGCCATGATCGCATTGAATGGCGGTGCTGGCTCGAATGGCCAAATGGCCTACTCCTGCACCTATTGTCTATTGTCTATTGTCTAACATGGTCGTAGCTTGTCGTAGCTTGTCGCGGGTAGACGTAGGTTGACTTTGGTTGTCGTAGGTTGTCGCCTGTTTGGCCGTAGGTTGTCGTAGGTGCGGTCGTAGGTGGGCGTCCTAAGCCACGACGATTGGGCCGCCGGTTGTCGGTAGCTTGCCGTAGCTTGACGTCGACTGGGTGGTAGGTTGTTGTAGCTTGTCGTAGACATTGTCGTAGGTGGGGTCCAGTCGCCCGTTTTTCGGCGAACTGCAATGACTATGACAGTCGCCGGCAGTTGCCTAAAAAAAGGCCTAAGTGGGACAGGCCCCTTAGTTTATCTTTAGACTTTTTAGACTTTAGAGATGCAGTGCGGAAACAGGTCCTTCGGCCCATCAAGTCCGACGATCACCCTGTCCACCAGCTCTATCCAACACACAAGGGACAATTTACAATTTACAGAAGTCAATTAACCTACAAACCTGTATGTTTATCTTTAAGCTTTTTAGACTTTAGAGATACAGCTGGAAACAGGCCCTTCGGCCCACCGAGTCCACATCGACCGGCGATCACCCAGTACACTAGCTCTATCCAACACACCAGGGACTATTTACAGAAGCCCATTGACCGACAAACCTGTACGATTTTGGAGTGTGGGAGGAAACCGGAGCACCCGGAGAAAACCCACGCGGTCACAGGGAAAATGTCCTAACTCTGTACAGACAGCACCCATTGTCAAGGTCGAACCCAAGCCTCTGGCGCTGTAAGGCAGCAACTCTAACGTTGTGCCACTGTGCAGCCCCCCTTATGATACATAAGGGGAAATCAAGAAACCAGAGGACAGAAGTTTAATGTGAGAAGGGAAAGATTTAATAGTAACCCGAGGGGCAATATTTTCACAGAACATGCAGCCAGAAGAAGTAATTGAGGCAGCTGTAACAATATTTAAAAGACACAAAAGGACACAAAGTGCTGAAGTAACTCAGCAGGTCAGGAAACGTTGCTGGAGAAAGCAGATAGGTGACATTTCGGGTCAAGGAACTTCTTCAGACCCTGAGTCAGAAGAACAGTCACGACCCGAAAGGTAACTTATTCATCTTCTCCAGAGATGCTGCCTGACCTGCTGAGTTACTTCAGCACTTTGTATCATTTTGTGTATTAACTAGCATCTGCAGTTCTTTGTTTCAACATATAAAAGACACAGGGGCAGATAAATGGGAAAAAAAGGTGTAGAAGGATAAAGGGAAAATTGACTAGCTTAGATGGGCATCTTGGTTGGCAATGATGAGTTGGACCAATGGGCCTGCTTCCATGTCGCATGGCTCCATGACTAGTCAATAGTCAATAGTCGTTTATTTGTTACATACACATAAATGTGTAGTGAAATGAAACATTACCCGCAGTTGAACAATAAGACCAATAAGATTAATCAATAAAAATGCAATAACACATACAATCATAAACTAACACCAAACAAAAAGAAACATCCATCACAGTGAGTCTCCTCCAGTCCCTCCTCACTGTGATGAAAGGCCAGAATGTCTTTTTCTCTTCCCTGCCGTCTTCTCCCGCGGTCAGGCTGTTGAACTTGCCACGTTGGGGCGGTCGGGGCTCCCGACATTGAAGCCCCCGCTGGGCGGTGAAAAATCCCGCGGCCTATTTCAGGCCGCGCCGGACGGTGAAAGGTCCGCGGCGGGCCGACCCAAGCGCCGCGATCCGGGGCGGGCGAACACGCTGCCTCTGCCGCTGCCGGAGCTCCCGATGTCGGCCCCCATCCAGGGGCCTGCGGGCTTCCGACGTCCACGCGGCCCGCGCCGGAGCCTCCGGAGACGAATCGCAGCCGTTCCCGCAGCATCCGCAGGCAGCCAGCGCCGCAGGTGGTGAGTCCGGGCCGTGGGCTCTGCGAACCAGAGCCCCAGGTGGTCCCAGGTGCATGGCCGGTGGTAGGCCGCAACGGGAACGGAGACACGACACAGAACAAAGGTCGCGTGTGAAATGCCTCTTCCCATAACTCTATGACTTCATGGCTTCTGAACATTGGAACCACAACATGCAAAGTATAAAAGTGGAATTGATATATCAATGATAGCAATTTACAGGATATGATTCAGACATTTTCAATTCTCACAGCAGTTATGAGAAAATCGGAAATCATGTCACAAATTGACAGTTGCTTAAATCCTGAATAAATAATGAATGATGAAGGCAGAAAATTTAGTTTAGTTTAGTTTAGTTTAGTGTAGTGTAGTTTAGTTTAGTTTAGTTTAGTGTAGTTTAGTTTAGTGTAGTTTAGTTTAGTGTAGTTTAGTTTAGAGATACAGCGTGGAAACAGGCCCTTCAGCCCACTGAGTCCGCATCGACCAGCGATCCCCGCACATTAACACATGCGTACGCATACTAGGGACACTTATACCAAGTATACAAACCCAAGCCAATTAACCTACAAACCTGTACGTCTTTGGAGTGTGGGAGGAAACCGGAGCACCCGGAGAAAACCCACGCAGGTCACGGGGAGAACGTACAAACTCCGTACAGACAGCACCCGTAGTCGGGATCGAACCCGGGTCTCTGGCACAACAAGAGCTGTAAGGCAGCAACTCTACCACTGCGCCACCGTGCCACACATATCCTCAACATATCCTCAAATGTTGAGGATACTCATTAGGTCAGGCAGCGCCTATGCAGAGAGAAAGAGAGTTAACGTTTGAGGAGAGGGCAGAAGAATGGGGTTGAGGCCCATAACGTTTGAGGCACATGATCATTTAACAGTTTTGATGCAGCCAGGTGAAAGAGCATAGAGCTTCGTTCTCCTCCCATGTACTCCTGCCACCCTGCTTGCCACTGTCTGTCGCACTTTCTGCTGAGATTCAGTGCGTGAGGTGATTCATTCTCACAATGCCCGTCACACATGGACCAGGCCAGCGAGCTACTGAGGCGGATGGAAGCCAAAAACCACAAGCCACGTCACTCATGTAAAGCAAAACACATTTATAGATCTCAGAAAAAATCCCTGAGCTAGTTCTGTCTTCTGATGATGATTACAGATTGAACAAGACACAAGAGTGCTTCACTTTGTAAGCATTCTTGGTCTTTCCGCTGACTGGTTAAGTTTAGTTTAGTTTAGTATAGTTGAGTTGAGTTGAGTTGAGTTAAGTTGAGATGAGTTGAGTTTAGTTTAGTTTAGTTTAGTTTAGTAGAGTTGAGTTGAGTTGAGTTGAGTTGAGTTGAGTTGAGTTTACTTGAGTTGAGTTGAGTTGAGTTGAGTTGAGTTGAGTTTAGTTTACTTGAGTTGAGTTAAGTTGAGTTTAGTTTAGTTTAGTTTAGTTTAGTTTAGTTTAGTTTAGTTTAGTTTAGTTTAGTTTAGTTTAGTTTAGTTTAGTTTAGTTTAGTTTAATTGAGTTTATTTTAGTTTCATTTATTGGTACGTGTACCGAGATACAGTGAAAAGCTTTTGTTGCGTGGTAACAGTCAACAGAAAGACAATACATGATTTCAATTGATCCATTTACAGTATATAGATACATGATAAGTGAATAATGATCAGTGCACGGTAAAGCCAGCAAAGTCTAATCAAGGATAGTCCGAGGGTCACCAAAGAGCTAGGTAGTAGTTCAGCACTGCTCTCTGTACACGTAGGAACATATAAACGTGCAGAAAAATATAAACGTGGAGGAAAATATAAACATCCCACACTGAGGGGCCAATGATACTTATGGGAAAGGGGGAGCAGGGGTGGGATGTCGGCTATGGTTTTGTTGAGTGGTAAAGCATCCTACCACAGCTCGAGAGCCATCCTGAACCACTATCTACCTCAGTTAGGGTTGCCGGGACATCCCATATTTTGGGCTAAATTAGTTTGTCCCGTACGGGACCGCCCATGTCCCGTATTAGTAGGGTTGCCAACTTTCTCACTCCCAAATAAGGGACAAAGGGTGACATCACCACCCCGCGCCCCACGTGACCTCACCCAGCGGGAGCACGTGTCCGCTGGTTGGGTGAGGGTCACGTGGGGCGCGGGGCGGTGACGTCACCCGTTGTCCCTTATTTGGGAGTGAGGAAGTTGGCAACCCTAACCTCAGTACACGTGACAATAAACAAAACTAAACTAAACTAATCTAAACTAAACTAAACTAAACTAAACTAAAGGGCTGAATGGCCTGATTCTACTCCAGTTTTATCTGCCCTCACTCCTTGATTGAAAAGCCACTCTCCCACTTATTTTCCCATCAATACAATACAATACAATACAAAACAATACAATACAATACAATATATCTTTATTGTCGTTGTACAGGGGTACAACGAGATTGGGAATGCGCCTCCCATACGATGCAATAATTTCATTAGCTAGTCAGTATTAATTTAAACAACAACCCAATGAAACAAATTGTAACAGTTTTAAAACAGAATAAAGTGCAAGTAGATCTGTGCCGGATCACTGTGCGATGTGACCATCCGGCCCAGCAGGACCGGTTCATAGCAGCTATGGCCCTGGGGATGAAGCTGTTCCTGAGCCTGGAGGTGCGGGCGTAGAAGGCCTTGTCTCGTCTGCTCGATGGGAGGAGTTCGAACAAACTCTGACGATGTCAGGTGCTGATGTTGATGGATCCACATAAAGCTGGATTGACAAGGATAATGATAGTCTGTTCCTGTGACGATCTAATAAATGTCGAAGGAGCTATTAACACAAGGTCTGAGTCATCCTGATCTTTCGCCAGCCGGCTATGATTTAAAAAGTGCTTGCAAGTGCTGCAATCGTACCGCTGCTTAGCTCAGCAAGGATCGCTGAGAACAAGGAAGTGTGAGTACAGCAGGCCGCACAATTGCGCTACGAAGACATGGGGTGCAAGGCAGACTGACGTATCGAGCGGGAGTCACGCTTCCCATTGAAGTGGGGAATTAATCGGGAGTCATGTTGACGCAGCGGTAGAGTTGCTGCTTTACAGCGCCAGAGGCCCGGGTTCGATCCTGACTACGGCCTCTGTCTGCACGGAGTTTGCACGTTCTCCCCATGACCGCAAGGGATTTTCTCCGAGATCTTCGGTTTCCTCCCGCACTCCAAAGATGTGCAGGTTTGTAGGCCAATTGATTTGGTATAAATGTAAATTGTCACTCGTATGTGCAGGATGATGTTAATGTGCGGGGATCGCTGGTCGGTGCGGACTCGGTGGGCCAAAAGGGCCTGTTTCCGCGCTGTATCTCTAAACTAAATTAACACTAAACTACTGATCTCTTCAGAGGTTACAAGTTACACAAACATCAGGCGAGGGAAGGAACACTGGGGCCCAAGGGGAAGGTTACGGGCAAGCCCATGCATCTTCCTGTGGCTTGGAACAAGTTTTCATTAGACCAAAGCAAGTCTACGATGGCATGAAGGAACATGGACTATCAGTGTTGTTGCAATCTGCAAGAGGAGGAGTCATGGTAAACAATCGGCAACTGTACGACAAGAAAGGTTTAGGTTTAGGATTATTATTGTCATGCGTACCGAGGGACAGTGAAAAGTTGTGATTTGTGTGTTATCCAAACAGATCCAAAAACCTTCCTCCCCCAATTTTCCCGCTCCTTCTCTCCCCTCATCCTTCCCTCCCCTATGCCCGACCTGGACTCCCACTTTTATCTCCCCTACACTCCCCCCCCCCCTGCCCCCCAAACCTCCCACCCCCCTCTCCATTTTTCTCCCTCTGGCTTTACAAACCGTAACTCTTCAAACCTGTCTCACACCTTCCCTTCTTATCTCTGGCCTTTGTTCCAACCATCTGCCTATCAACACCCTTCTCTCTAATGTTGCCTTACTACCTGCCACGCTTAGTCCTGCCTTTCCCCTTTTCCAGCTTCCTTCTCTCCCCACTACAATCCGTCTGCAGAAGGGTCTTGACCCGAAACGTCACTTACAGTATCGCTGTTCTCCAGGGATGCCGCCTGACCCACTGAGTTACTCCAGCACTTGGTGTATTAACCACCATCTGCAGTTCTTTATTTCTTCAGATATACTATACATAAACATAATCACGTCAAACGCAACCAAAAGAGATAGAGCAAAGGGGAAGATACAGACTGCAGAATATAGTTATCAGCATTAATTAAAGAAGGCCAACTAACTTACGAAACCACATGTCTTTAGGATGTGGGAGGGAACTAGAGCAGCTGGAGGAAACCCACACAGTCACGAGGAGAGTGAACAAACTCCGCACAGATAGCACATGAAGTCAGCTTCAAACCTGGGTCTCTGGCGCAGTGAGCAAGCAGCTCTACCAGCTGTACCACCTGCGACACTTACACATAACAGATTGGTTACAGCACCAAAGGCCATTCAGGCTGTTGAGTCTGTACTGGTTCTATGTAAGAAAAACCCGGCTAGCCACTACTCTACATATCCCTATGGATTCTGGATCAACTACTGGGGGCGGCACAATGGCACAGGGGTAGAGTTGCTACCTTACAGCGCCAGAGACCCCGGGTTCCATCCGGACTACGGCTGCTGTCTGTACGTAGTTTGTGCATTCTCCCTCCCTCCGACTGTGTGGGTTTTCCCCCAGTGCCCTGGTTTCCTCCCAAACTCCAAAGATGTAGAGGTCTGCAGGTTAATTGGCTTCGGTAAAAAAGATTGTTAATTGTCCCTAGTGTGCTGGATAGTGCTAGTGTACAGTGTGACCGCTGGTCGGTGCCGACTCGAAGGGCCTGTTAAAGTACAAAGTCTAAAGTCTGCCATTATTAGACCAGGAAGTACATTCCTGATCCCAAGTCAAGTTTATTATCATGCGCACAATAAGGGTGAGGTCCAGGCACAATGAAAATCGTGCTTGTTTCAATATCATAGGCACAGGTGCACTATGTATAAAGGTTTGTCATATGCCTCTTCTGGTTATTTTCCCAATCAACTTCAGTCCATGTTTCCTGGTTCAGGATCCCTCCACCAAATCAACCATTTCCTATCACAACACTGTATGTTTTGTGTAGGAAGGAACTGCAGGTGCAGGTTTAAACTTTAGCTATGCATAAAAAGCTGGAGTAACTCAGCGGGACAGGCAGCATCTCTGGAAAAAATAGAATAGGTGATGTTTCTGGTCGAGACCCTTCTTCAGACACATCTGATCTGCTGAGTTACTGAGTTACTGAGTGTTTATCTTCCATATGTTTTTCTTCTTGATGAATTAAAATGCTTGAATTTACAAACCTTCACTGTTCGCTTCCACCCATATCCCTCCCTGCAGCTTTACATTTCACTCCTCGTCTCCTCTCTTGATCTCACACTCTTTTGTCTCCTTTTCATCTCAAACCTTTATCGTTTACTCCACTAATCAAACCCCCTCCCCCACCCTAGTTATCCTACTAGTTTCACTGTTCGCATCCTTGTATCCCTTTGTTATCACCTCTTCCCCAGCCAACAATGGGCCATTGTGGGCTCCAACCTTCCTTGGTCATCTGTTGTCAGCCCTGCTTTGCTCTGGCCTTTTCTCACCTCCAGTTCCCTCCCCTCTACTTTCAGTCTGAAGAAGGGTTCCAACCCGAAACGTCTTTTTCTCCAGAGATACTGCTTGAACGGCTGAGTTAGACAATAGACAATAGACCACAAACAATAGGTGCAGGAGGAGGCCATTCGGCCCTTCGAGCCAGCACCGCCATTCAATGTGATCATGGCTGATCATTCTCAATCAGTACCCCGTTCCTGCCTTCTCCCCACAACCCCTGACTCCGCTATCCTTAAGAGCTCTATCTAGCTCTCTCTTGAATGCATTCAGAGAATTGGCCTCCACTGCCTTCTGAGGCAGAGAATTCCACAGATTCACAACTCTCTGACTGAAAACGTTTTTCCTCATCTCAGTTCTAAATGGCCTACCCCTTATTCTTAAACTGAGTTCCTCCAGCACTTTGTGTCTTGCTCAACATTCCAGCATCTGCAGTTTCTTGTTTCTCCCATATTTGATAACTAATATGACCGCAGATCCTGCTTTATTCAGTTTCGAGATACAGAATGGAAACAGGCCCTTTGGCCCACCTAATCCGTACCAACCAGCGATCATCTACACACTAGTTCTATCCTGCACACCAGCGACAATTTACAGAAGCCAATTAACCTGCAAACCTGCACGTCTTTGGAAATGAAACCCACAGGGGGAATGTACAAACTCCGTACAGACAGCACACGTAGTCAGGATCGAAGCCGGGTCTCTGGCGCCTTACTGTGCTGTAAGGCGGCAACTCTACCGCTGTGCCACTGTGATGTACTACTTTGCCAGCCAACAGTTGTCAAAACGTTTGGTTCCACCACCATCCTATCACCACTAGAAAGCGGGCCTGACCTACCATCTGCCTCATTGGAGACCTTCGGACTCGCCTTTAACTGGACTTCACTGGCCTTTATCTTGCACTAAACGTTATTCCCTTTCTCCTGTATGTGTACACTGTGGACCGCTTGATTGCAACCATGTGTAGCCTTCTCACTGACTGAATAGCATGCAACAAAAAGCCTTTTCACTGTACCTCGGTATACATGACAATAATGAACTAAACTAAACCACTTTGAACATAGCCCTTGGATCTGTTAACAGCTTCAATTTCTGCACCATTCACCATTGTATCCCAGTGCTTTAGTCTGTGTGGAACCTTGTTGTGGTCTTTGCTGCCACCTAGCGAAGCTTTGCTGAAACGCTGACTTAAAGGGGAAATTAAACTGCAGACAAATAAACTGAGCCATGTGTGGGGGCCGTGCACAGGAGGCTCCTGGTGTCTTGTTTAGTTTAGTTTAGAGATACAGCGCGGAAATAGGCCCTTCGGCCCACCGAGTTCGTGTCGGTCAGCGATCCCTGCTGATTGGGGAAGTGAAGACTGTTGGGTAGAGACATGGCCGGATTAGGCTAGTGCGGGGCCTGGTAGCTAGGGGTTGCCAACTTCCTCATTACCAAACACGGGACAAGGTGACGTCACCGCCCCGCGCCCCACATGACCTCACCCAGCCAGCGGCCACGTGCTCCCTCTCCTGCAATGGAGGCCGTCCCAGCTACACAACCTCCGTTAGGCCTACAGTGTCCGGAGGTAGACACAAAATGCTGGAGTTACTCAGCGGGTCAGGCAGCATCTCAGGAGAGAAGGAATGGGTGACGTTTCGGGTCGAGACCCTTCCGCAGGGAGAAGGTCTCCACCCATTCCTTCTCTCCAGAGATGCTGCCTGACCCGCTGAGTTACTCCAGCATTTTGTGTCTTCCTTCGATTTAGACCAGTTTTTCTTTCCTACCCTTGCGAAGAGTGAAGAGAGGAGTGAGGAGAGGAGATGGAGTGAGAGAGATAGAAGAGAGAAAGATGCAGATATAGAAAAGGAAAGAGAACCACAAACAATGAGGAGTAATCTTATTGAGGTGTTTAAAATGTTTGAGTAATTTGATTGGCTAGATTCAGACGTGCAAGAAGTACAGGTTCCTGCAACTTGCAGATGTTCACATTGGGCAGCACAGTGGCACATCTGGCATAGCCACTGGCACTCAACGCCAGTGACCCGGGCTTGATTCTGACTTCAGGTGCTGCCTGTGTGGAGTTTCCACCTGCTGCCTTCCAGGGAGAATGATGTTGCGTGACCTGCTGAGTTTCTCCGGCACTCTGTGTTTGGCTCAGAAAAAATTGCAAAGTCTTTCACGAGCCCCAGTCGACGGTAGAAATGCCGTGGAAACTCTGCCTGATATACTGGAGGCCCCTTTGCTTTAGTCATCCAAATCTTACCGGGTGGTCATTAGTTTTTCCTGACATTTCTCACCTACACACTGCAGTTTCCTGCAAGTTGGTGAGTTTCCACCAACTCACAAGACATTGGCGTGAGATGTAATTCCAAGAAACAGTCTCCACAGAACACCTCCACCTGCACTGAAACACAGCGTGGCAGGGCACCAGCATTTGGGCTCAGAGCCCGAGTGCCTGGATAGTTACATTTCACACACATCCTTACAAGCTAGATAGATGCCATTCGGCCCGCCACGCTTATGGTGGTGTCAGAGGAATTCTATCTCCCCCCCCCCCTCACTAATTTCACTGTCATCTATTCCCTCTCACATGCCCATTAATACTTCCCAATTCCCCCACCACTGATCTACACTGGGAAGGAACATAGAAACATAGAAAACAGTTGCTGGAGTTGGCCATTCGGCCCTTCGAGCCAGCACCGCCATTCAATATGATCATGGCTGAACATCCAAAACTGTGGAAGAACTTACATCCACCAAATTCCCCAAGCAGGTGTAATTGCAGAGTCATGCTGTACGTACAGAGGTACAAAAGACATTCTAGCCTTAGAGGGAGTACAGAGAAGGTTCACCAGATTGATCCCTGGGATGGCGGGACTTTCATATGAGGAAAGACTGGATAGACTGGGCTTGTACTCGCTGGAATTTAGAAGACTGAGGGGGGATCTTATAGAAACATATAAAATTCTTAAGGGGTTGGAGAGGCTAGATGCGGGAAGATTGTTCCCGATGTTGGGGGAGTCCAGAACCAGGGGTCACAGCTTAAGGATAAGGGGGAAGTCTTTTAGGACCGAGATGACAAAACATTTCTTCACACAGAGAGTGGTGAGTCTGTGGAATTCTCTGCCACAGAAGGTAGTTGAGGCCAGTTCATTGGCTATATTTAAGAGGGAGTTAGATGTGGCCCTATTTGCTAAAGGGATCAGGGGGTATGGAGAGAAGGCAGGTTACCAAGCTGGATGATCAGCCATGATCATATTGAATGGCGGTGCAGGCTCGAAGGGCCGAATGGCCTACTCCTGCACCTATTTTCTATGTTTCTATGTCTATGTTTTCTATAGAGTCCTGGGGCTAGGGGTGGATTGGGCTCTGCTCCAAGAGGCCGAGCACTTGGACCGGACGTGGCCTACAGCGGTGGAGCAGCAGTGGAGACCACCAAAGGCCAAGCTTACCAATGGCCAAGCTTGGCCAGGCCAACACTGCAACGCTGCCAGGACAACAGCCCTTCGTGGCCAGGGGAAGAAACTCTGCACTTACAAGAAGCACTATCTCTATAAGCTTCTACAGTATCTAAGATGTGCTTATGTATGGTAATACATGTACTGAACTGTCTGCAAAAAATTCACTGCACCTCAGGGCGGCACGGTGGCGCAGCGGTAGAGTTGCTGCCTTACAGCGAATGCAGCGCTGGAGACTCAGGTTCGATCCTGACTACGGGCGCCGTCTGTACGGAGTTTGTACGTTCTCCCCGTGACCTGCGTGGGTTTTCTCCGAGATCTTCGGTTTCCTCCCACACTCCAAAGACGTACAGGTATGTAGGTTAATTGACTGGGTGAAATGTGAAAATTTGTCCCTAGTGTGTGTAGGATAGTGTTAATATGCGGGGATCGCTGGGCGGCGCGGACTCGGTGGGCCGAAGGGCCTGTTTCCGCGCTGTATCTCTAAATCTAAAAAAAATCTAAATCTACATGTGGCAATAAAGTAACATTAAACCATTGAACTCTGCACCCTGACACAAAGGACTGGAGTAACTCAACGGGTCGGGCAGCATCTCTGGAGAACATGAATAGATGATGTTTTGGGTTGGGACCCTTAGAGTCACAGTCATAGAGACATACAGTGCGGAAACTTGCCCACACCGGCCAACATGTGCCAGCTACACTAGTCCCACCTGCCTGCGTTTGACCCATATCCCTCCAAACCTGTCCTATCCATATACCTGTCTAATTGTTTCTTAAATGTTGGGATAGTCCCAGCCTCAACTGTCTCCTCTGGCAGCTCGTTCCATACACCCACCACCCTTTGTGTGAAAAAGTTACCTCTCAGATTCCTATTAGATATTTTCCCCTTCACCTTAAACCTATGCCCTCTGGTTCTTGATTCCCCTACTGTGGGCAAGAGATTCTGTGCATCTACCCGATCTAAACTTCTTCTTCAGTCTTTTGATGTAAACCAGCGTCTGGAGTTCCTTGTTTCTACATACTCTGCACTCTGTTCATTTTATGTTTTGCGCTACCTAATGTAATCGTGTTCAGCAAGATTTATCAGGTAGCGCGTAAAACAAAGTGTTTAACCGTGTCTTGGAGCAAGTGACAATAATAACCAACACTAACACCAGTGGCAGTCTAACAATCATAAGGTCACCAGGTCGTAAGGATTAGGAGTAGAAGTAGGCCATTCGGCCCATCAAGTCTACTCCGCCATTCAATCATGGCTGATCTATCTTTCCCTCCCAACCCCATTCTCCTGCCTTATCCCCATAACCTCTGACATGAGTCCAATCATGACTGGTGAACTGGTTCAGCATTCCTCCATCTCAGTCGTTACTCAGTCTTCACATCGAGTCCCATGTTAAAACCAAAGCAGAGAGAGTTTAGAGTGGTGAGGCTTCGCCACCACAGAGCAAAGCCACATCTGGAGCTCTGTGTAAGATTCTGGCCACTGCACCTTAGAAAGATATTGACCTTGGAAGGAGTCCTGTGTAGAGTCCCTAGAATGTTCCCGAACTTCCAAGTAGAGATCGTATCAACTAGACATTAATTCCGCGAAATCCAACAGATTAAGGAAGCTCTTAACTCTGATTTAAAGGATTCTGAATGCTATTGATAGGGCCAAGAGAGAAAGGGGTGTTTCACACTGATGGGTGAGTTGAGGACAATGGGGCATAGCCTTCAGATTAGAGCCTGGCCGGTTAACACAAAGGATCTCAGATTTGAAACTTTGTTCTATTTAATGCAGGAGCACCTAGCTCAAAAGTTAATGCTAAATCTGACACTGTTACGTTTTTATAAGTCAGTGGAATAACGGAAATATGGAACGGAGGGATGTTTAAGTTTTGGTTTAATGTTATTATTGTCGCGTGTACCGAGGTACAGTTTTTAAATCAGATAATACTAGACATAAATACAATCACGCCACACTCAAGTACAATAGGTACAGCCAAGGGGAGGATGCAGTGTTCTCCCCGTGACCTGCGTGGGTTTTCTCTGCGATCTTTGCTTTCCCCCCACACTCCAAAGATGTACTGGTTTGTAGGTTAATTGGCTTGGCATAAATGTACGTTGTCCCTAGTGTGTGTAGGATAGTGTAAGTGTGCGGGGATCGCTGGTCGGTGTGGACTCGGTGGGCCAAATGGAGCAGTGGAGGCCAATTCTCTGAATGCATTCAAGAGAGAGCTAGATAGAGCTCTTAAGGATAGCGGAGTCGGGGGGTATGGGGAGAAGGCAGGAACGGGGTACTGATTGAGAATGATCAGCCATGATCACATTGAATGGCGGTGCTGGCTCGAAGGGCCGAATAGCCTCCTCCTGCACCTATTGTCTATTGTCTATTGTTTATTGTCTATTGTCTATTGTCTATTGTTTATTGTCTATTGTCTAATGGCCTGTTTCCGCGCTGTATCTCTGAACTAAACTACACTAAAATGTCATTTTAAAAATTCTTCACCTGGAGGTGAGTGAATCCTTTGGAGTGCCCTACTCCAGAAAGCATTGATTACATTCAAAACAGATTGATAATTATCTCAATGTTAAGATAATGAAAGGTAATGGGAAAGTATGTAAGCAGAAAAATGGTGTTAATGTTGAACAGCTGCCATGATGTTGAATGGCAGACAATTTGAGGAGATCTGGTGTCTTAATGTTCTTATTGTGTCTGTGGAGTTTAGAGTTTAGAGATACAGCGTGGAAACAGGCCCTTCGGCCCACCAAGTGTGCGCCGACCAGCAATCCCCGCACATTAACACTATCCGACACACACTAAGGACAATTGTTTTACATTTACCAAGCCAATTTACCTACACACCTGTACATCTTTGGAGTGTGGGAGGAAACCGAAGATCTCAGAGAAAACCCACGCGGTCACGGGGAGAACGTACAAACTCTGTACAGACGGCGCCCGTAGTCAGGATTGAACCCGGGTCTCCGGCGTTGCAAGGGCTGTGAGGCAGTAACTCTACCGCTGCGCCACCGTGCAGCCCAGGTTTTCTTGAGCAACAGAGAACCGTTATTGCTGTACTGTTCAATGTTCTATGTTCCTGGTCTAATATTAAGGAGAGGGCCATCGCTGTGATTAAAAGTTTCGTTTCAGGTTTGACGTACACCAGTCCTACTCCAACTGGATCAGAAAGATCTATCGCTTATCTCATTCCTCATCCCCTATCCCCCTTTCAAAATGGCTCTGATCCGAGCGAAAGTCTTGTCCTATGTGGGCCAACGGATGATGACTTGGGACTGTTCAGAGGTGAGCGAGGTTGGGGTAGGGCGGGTGTCAGGGATAGAAGATGATAAGCAGGGTTAGTTGGCACTTGAAATTGGGGCTGAAGATTGTGGAAAATAATCGTCTTCTGAGTGTAGGCCCCAGACATGATACCACTCCAGAAACGTAGAGACATTGAAACATAGAAAACAGGTGCAGGAGTAGGCCATTCAGCTCTTCGAGCCAGCACCGCCATTCAATATGATCACGACGTACAAAGACGTACAGGTATGTAGGTTAATTGGCTGGGTAAATGTAAAAATTGTCCCTAGTGGGTGTAGGATAGTGTTAATGTACGGGGATCGCTGGGCGGCACGGACTTGGAGGGCCGAAAAGGCCTGTTTCCGGCTGTATATATATGATATGATATGATGATATGACTGATCATCCAAAATCAGTACCCCGTTCCTACTTTTTCCCCATATCCCGTGATTCCGTTAGCCCAAAGAACTAAATTTAACTCGAAAACATTCAGTGGATTGGCCTCCACTGCCTTCGGTGGCCAAGAATTCCACAGATTCAACAAACCTCCGGGTGAAAAATGTTTTCCTCATCTCAGTCCTGAGAAAAACATACCTCACTGCGTAAGACCCACCTCACTGCGTAAGAGTCCTTCGAGTCATTCCTGAAGAAAAGTTGGCAATTAACTGGAATATCCAGTAACTGTTGACTCTCTTTCAAAGAAACAGGCTATTGACACTTGAAATTGGCTCACTTCTGGAATTTGTCACCAGTAGACAGTGAAATGAAAGAAGAAATATTTGCTGTTACAAATTATGGAAAGAGATTTTGAAGTTTCATCGAGCGACGGATTTCTGAGATAAGTTTGTTCCACCAGACATCAACGTAACACAAAATGTGACCAATTACTCTCAGGGATTCGTGTATCAATTGTTGGCAAAATGCTTCATCTCAACACTGGTAAGATGTATCTGTTTTGTGACACGATTTAAGGGTGAGGCAGAGCTTACAGAAAGAAGCAAGCTGTTGCTGAATTTTATGGGATTGTGAACAGGGGTACTATTGATGCAAAAGTAAAGGTGTGATTTAGGCAGAAAAAAAGACACATTTCTGCAACGAGAGCTTCAAAACTGTGGAATTCACCTTGTATAAATGGTAAAGATTGGGTTGGATAGAGAGACAGATGTGCAGAATACAGGGGGTCAGGGAACAAATTAGATAATTAGGCCTCCGCATGTTTGGCTAATGGGAAGGTAAAGCCTGACTCACCCCAGACCGAGCGAATGTCCTGTGACCATGTTGTATGTAATACAGGTACCTCCATTACATTGTGTCGGTCTGCTAAAGCTAAAGCTCTCCCAGTGGCAGGGAGAGGCCACTCAGCCCCTCCAGCGTGATAGGCACTTAAGTGGCAGAGCACTTAAAAGTTACTCTGGAAATTGACAAGAAGGAAAAAAAGCTGCCTTGGATTCATAAACAGTTCAGGCGGAAAAAACTGTTTCCCGGCAGCAATGGATACCATTGTCTCTGAAGAACGCAGCTGCTACTTTCACCACAAGGGGGGGGGCATTGAATTTGACAAGCGATCACATCTTTGCACATTTGGACAACAAGCCACTTTCAGGGCTTGTTCAAAAATTTTCTTTTCATTCAACCCCCCCACCCCCTCCCCCATCCCAACCTCACCCACAATTCTTCTGCCTCTGAAATCTAGAGGTACGGTGGCCCGGTGGAGTTGCTGCCTTACAGCGCCAGGGACCCAGGTTCCATCCTGACTGCAGGTGCTTGCCTGTACGGAGTTTGTACCTTCTCCGCGTGACCCGCGCGGGTTTTCTCCGGGATCTCCCAGTTTTCTCCCACACTCCAAAGAGGTACAGGTTTGTTCGCTAATTGGCTTGGTCTAATCGCAAATTGTAAATCGTCCCCGGTGTGTAAGGTAATGTTAGTGAGCGGGGATCGCTGGTCGGCGCGGACTCGGTGGAAACAAAGGGCCTGTTTCCGCGCTGAATCTCTGTCTGTAGATTTCCCGCAGAGAATAAAGGAAATCTCCAAGTTCCTGTGAGGATTTGTACTGCAGCAGCAGAAATATCAACGGTAAGTTCTTCACCATCGAGTAGGTCAAGTTTCACTCACAACTTATCTAAACCCACCCACCTTGGCTCCATTCCTTTTGACCCCCACCAGTCATTCCTTCTTTGCTCCCCTCTCCCATCGGGCAAAAGATACCAAAGCTTTAAAGTGCGCACCACCAGTTTTCTCGCCTCTGTTATCATGCTTCTAGACCAATCCCTTCGAGAAGCTTGGGTACCGTCCGATTCACCTCTTCCCCACTGTCGTCCATTGTTGGACTCAGTCTCTGGAACTGATGCGCTTCAATGCTGAGAACTAAATTCTGCACTCTGTATCCTCCCCTTTGCTCTGCCTATGGTACTTAAGATCCGGTTGATTGCATTAATGTATAGTATTATCCATGTAAAAAGGAACTGCAGATGCTGGTTTAAACCGAAGATAGACACAAAATGCTGGAGTAATGCAGCGGGACAGGCAGCATCTCTGGAGAGAAGGAATGGGTGACGTTTCGGGTCGAGACCCTTCAGAAGAGGAAGGGTCCTGACCTGAAACGTCACCCATTCCTTCTCTCCAGAGATGCTGTCTGTCCCGCTGAGTTACTCCAGCCTTTTGTGTCTATCTATCGTATTATCTGATTTGATTGGATAGCATTCAAAGCAAAGTTTTCCACTGTACCTCAATATATGTGCCAATAATAAACCTAAACCTAACCCTCAGGCAATTTGAATGGAATGGAATACTTTAAGTCACATGTGACAAGGCACGGTGACATTCTTTGCTTGCACACACAAAGTATGCAAATAGTTGCCACACACAGCGCTGACAAAGTTACAAAGTACCCCCACCAGCTCCTCCAATGTTCTTCCTTCTCTCCGCTCACAGTGATTCCTCTGTGGCCTCATCGACCACTGACCATGGGTCGACCCGCATGGCTTCACTGCTGCCGCGGCGAGGCTCCAACGGCCACGAGGCCCCACCGCTGCCACCGAGGCTCCACTGCCACCGCCGAGGCTCACCACCGCCGAGGCTCACCACCACCGAGGCTCACCACCACCGAGGCTCACCACCGCCGAGGCTCCACTGCCACCGCCGAGGCTCACCACCGCCGAGGCTCACCACCGCCGAGGCTCACCACCGCCGAGGCCCCACTGGCCCAGGAAGGCTTTGTCGCCCGGCTTCCCCACGGCCTTCCGGGAGGTGTTACAGTTGTTACCAGTACAATTGTTACCAGTACAGTTGTTACCAGTACAGTTGTTACCAGTACAATTGTTACTAGTACAATTGTTACTAGTACAATTGTTACCAGCACAGTTGTTACCAGTACAGTTGTTACCAGTACAGTTTTTACCAGTACAGTTGTTACCAGTACAGTTGTTACCAGTGCAGATGTTACCAGTACAGTTGTTACTAGTACAGTTGTTACCAGTACAGTTTTTACCAGTACAGTTATTACCAGTACAGTTGTTACCAGTACAATTGTTACCAGTACAATTTTTACCAGTACAGTTGTTACCAGTATAATTGTTACCAGTACAGTTGTTACCAGTACAGTTGTTACCAGTACAGTTGTTACCAGTACAGTTGTTACCAGTACAATTGTTACCAGTACAGTTGTTACCAGTACAGTTGTTACCAGTATAATTGTTACCAGTACAGTTGTTACCAGTACAGTTGTTACCAGTACAGTTATTACCAGTACAGTTGTTACCAGTACAGTTGTTACCAGTATAATTGTTACCAGTACAGTTGTTACCAATACAGTTGTTACCAGTACAGTTGTTACCCGTACAGTTGTTACCAGTACAAGTACAACTTTAATGTTGAGAATTGTTAGAAGTGGGTGACACAGTTGTTCAGCTGGTAGAGCCTTAGTAGAATAGTGACACTGTTCAATCCAGACCTTTAATACAGAATACCTTTATTGTCATTCGATACCGAATGAAAATTTGATGCTGTCTGTGTGGAGTTTGCACATTCTTGCTGTGGCTACATGGGTTTCCTCTGAGTGCTCCGGTCTCCTCTCACATCCCAACTATGTATGTGTTGGTAGATGAGTTAATGGACCCAATGGATGGGTCAATGGACCCAATGTGTGGGTTAATGTATGGGGTAAAGTGCCCTGACTGTGTTGTCGTAGAATTGAGAAAGAGTTGATGAGAATGTGCTGGGAATAAAATGGGCTTAGTATAAATGGGTGGATGATGGTGTGTGGAAGGTTAGTTTTGGTTTTCAGTTTTAGAGATACAGTGTGGAAACAGGCCCTTCTGCCCACCGAGTCCATGCTGACCATCGATCACCCGCCCAGTAGCTCTATGATATCCCACTTTTGCATCCTACACACTAGGGGCAACTTACAGAATCCAATTAATAGGCTTGTATACACTGGAATTTAGAAGGATGAGGGGGGATCTTATTGAAACATATAAGATAATGAGGGGATTGGACACATTAGAGGCAGGAAACATGTTCCCAATGTTGGGGGACTCCAGAACAAGGGGCCACAGTTTAAGAATAAGGGGTAGGCCATTTAGAACGGAGATGAGGAAGAACTTTTTCAGTCAAAGAGTGGTGAAGGTGTGGAATTCTCTGCCTCAGAAGGCAGTGGAGGCCAGTTCGTTGGATGCTTTCAAGAGAGAGCTGGATAGAGCTCTTAAGGATAACAGAGTGAGGGGGTATGGGGAGAAGGCAGGAACAGGGTACTGATTGAGAGTGATCAGCCATGATCGCATTGAATGGCGGTGCTGGCTCGAAGGGCTGAATGGCCTACTCCTGCACCTATTGTCTATTGTCTATTGTCTAACCCACAAGCCAGCACGTCCTGGGAATGTGGGAGAGCGGAGCACCTGGAGAGAACCCAGGCGGTCAGAGCGAGGTTTATAGGTCTATGTGGAGCTTACACAGGAACGTATAAGCTCCGTATAGACGGCACCCGTGGTCATGATTGAACCCGGGTCTCCGGCGCTGTGAGGCAGTTAAATGGGCTTCAGGTCTATTTGTCTGCTGGATGTCTCCATGAGAAGTTGTTTGAACATCAAGGAATCAAACCTCAACTCACTTTGCTCCTTCAACTTTTGATTTATTTATTCATTTTGCAAAATATGCATATCACTGCCAAGGAAAACATTTATTACCCATCCCGAATTGCTGTGAGCTGTGAGCTGCATTCCTGAACAGTTGATCGACACAAAATGCTGGAGTAACTGTGGCATGGTGGCGCAGCGGTAGAGTTGCTGCCTTACAGCGAATGCAGCGCCGGAGAGCTGGGCTTGATCCCGACCACGGGTGCCGTCTGTACGGAGTTTGTACGTTCTCCCCGTAACCGCGTGGGTTTTCTCCAAGGTCTCCGTTTTCCTCCCACACTCCAAAGACGTACAGGTGTGTAGGTTAACTGGCTTGGCGTACGTGTAAATTGTCCCTAGTGTCAGTAGGGTCGTGTTAATGTGCGGGGATCGTGGTTTCGGTGGGCCGAAGGGCCTGTTTCCGCGCTGTATCTCTAAACTAAGCTAAACTAAACTCAGTGGGACAGGCAGCATCTCTGAAGAGAAGGAATGGGTCAGGGTTTCATGTCGAGACCTTCGCCTTCCTGAATAGTTGCACCTTCCGGCTTAAAGTCCAGCCACTGTGCTGTCGGAGTGGGTGTTCTGGGAATTAGAGCTAAAAGAGGGAATTAGAGGTAGTTGAGGTCAGTTCATTGGCTATATTTAAGAGGGAGTTAGATGTGGCCCTTGTGGCTAAAGGGATCAGGGGGTATGGAGAGAAGGCAGGTATAGGTTACTGAGCTGGATGATCAGCCATGATCATATTGAACCTGCCTTGGTGAGACCGCATCTGGAGTATTGTGTACAGTTTTGGTCTCCTAATCTGAAGAAAGACATTCTAGCCTTAGAGGGAGTACAGAGAAGGTTCACCAGATTGATCCCTGGGATGGCAGGACTTTCATATGAAGAAAGACTGGATAGACTAGGCTTATACTCGCTGGAATTTAGAAGACTGAGGGGGGATCTTATAGAAACATATAAAATTCTTAAGGGGTTGGAGAGGCTAGATGCGGGAAGATTGTTCCCGATGTTGGGGAAGTCCAGAACCAGGGGTCACAGCTTAAGGATAAGGGGGAAGTCTTTTAGGACCGAGATGAGATAACATTTCTTCACACAGAGAGTGGTGAGTCTGTGGAATTCTCTGCCACAGAAGGTAGTTGAGGCCAGTTCATTGGCTATATTTAAGAGGGAGTTAGATGTGGCCCTTGTGGCTAAAGGGATCGGGGGTATGGAGAGAAGGCAGGTACAGGTTACTGAGCTGGATGATCAGCCATGATCATATTGAATGGCGGTGCAGGCTCGAAGGGCCGAATGGCCTACTCCTGCACCTATTTTCTATGTTTCTATGTTTCTAGAGTGGAAGACAATGCAGGGCCAGCGATACCCTTCCAAGATCAGGACCATGTGCGACTTGGAGATGAACCTATAGGTGGTGGTGTTTCCATGCGCCCCCTAGTTGGCAGAGGTGGCATAACCTGGGCTAGTTACTGAAGTGCCTTCACTGGAGCCTGAAGGCACCAAGGGTGGGAAGTATGTGGTTCCAGTCTTCGGTGGTGTCCGATGATTGAAGCACTCGGCTTGGCACACTGCAGGGAGAACATGTACGAGTGATGGCAATCGCACCATAAATACAGATATAATATGATTTCAGCAATCTGCAACATCAATCTCCAGAGATAGGCACTTTCAGCATTTCTCCTGCAAATAAATGCTCTGCTTTAGCACTTGGGTACAGCTTTGCACTTTGCAGGAAGGTTTAATAAACACAGAACAAGGACAGGATGTAACTCAATCCATCCGAAATTCAATTACTTGCATCTGGGATTTGTAATTTACAATCAGCTCCAAGAGGTTCACGACCTTAGCAAATGAAATTGTGCACATTCAACAAGTGTGTGTCTGCTTACTGGGTTAGTGGCTTCAACGTGAGGTGGGCCTGTTGGACGGGGGAAGAGAGGGAGGGAGAGAGGGAGAGGGAGAGGGAGGGAGGGAGAGAGGGAGAGAGGGAGAGAGGGAGAGAGGGAGAGGGAGAGGGAGAGAGGGAGAGGGGGAGGGGGAGGGGGGGGGGAGAGAGAGAGAGAGAGAGAGAGAGAGAGAGAGAGAGAGAGAGAGAGAGAGAGAGAGAGAGAGAGAGAGAGAGAGAGAGAGAGAGAGAGAGAGAGAGAGAGAGAGAGAGAGAGAGAGAGAGAAATTAGAAAAAAGAGAAAAAAGAAGCAAGATAGAGCAAGAAAATAACAAATGTGAACAATAATCAAACTAGAATTGAGGGATTGAAATCAATGACACAAGAGAGAAAGAGAACAGGAAACTGAAATTAAAAAGGGGAACAAAACAATAAAGGAAATAGTGAGAGTACAAAAACAGGTGAAAGGGAAGAAAGTGGGAAAGGGATGCAAAGGGAAATGCAGAGGAAGGAAGGTGTAATCAAGGATAATTTATTTTCCCATAATCAGAAATCATTGTTAACTTCAGTCTACAAAATGCAAAGCCCTGAGGTCAAAGCCCAGAAGTCTGGCTTTGCAGGAGTTGCTTGGGCAGGTTGAATGTCGGCCTGTGGGATCTGACTTTTCCGCACGGCCCATCCATTGTTTGGCCCGTCCGAGCCTGCAGCACCCCAGCTGCGATGTTGGCCAGGGTTCTGCCCCCCGGTGAACTTTCACCCAGATCTTTTGGGAGGATTGACACTGTTAGCAAGGCCCACTGAGTCCGCGCCGACCAGCGATCCCCGTACACTAGCACTATCTGAAACACTGGGGTCAATTTTGCGATCTTTACCGAAGTCAATCACCTGAGAAACCTGCACGTCTTCGGAATGGACAAGCTGGATGCAGAGAAAATGTTCCCAATGTTGGGCGAGTCCACAACCAGGGGCCACGGTCTTAGAATAAAGGGGAGGCCATTTAAAACTGAGGTGAGAAGGAACTTTTTCACCCAGAGAGTTGTGAATTTGTGGAATTCTCTGCCACAGAGGGCAGTGGAGGCCAAATCACTGGATGGATTTAAGAGACAGTTAGATAGAGCTCTAGGGGCTAGTGGATTCAAGGGATATGGGGAGAAGGCAGGCACGGGTTATTGATTGTGGATGATCAGCCATGATCATAATGAATGGCGGTGCTGGCTCGAAGGGCCGAATGGCCTCCTCCTGCACCTATTTTCTATGTTTCTAATGTGGGAGGAAACCTTAACAAGTGGGGGAAGCCCACGTGGTCACGGGAAAAAGTCCAAACTCTACATAAACAGCACACACAGTCCGGCTCGAAGTGAGTCACTGGCACTGTAAGGCAGGAACCCTGCTGCTGTGCCACCGCGCCACCCAACTAGAACTAGTGTACAGATGATCAATGGTCGGCATGAGGAGTATAAGATCATGAGGGGAGTAGATAGGGTAGATGCAGAGTCTATTACCCAGAGCAGCGGAAGCACGAAGCACAGGACGTAGGTTTAAGGTGAGGGGGAAATGATTTAATAGGAATCTGAGGGGCAACTTTTTCACACAGAGGGTGGTAGGTATATGGAATGAGCAGCCAGAGGAAGTAGTTGAGGCAGGCACTATGCAACATCTAAAAGACATTTGGACATGTACATGGACAGGAAAGGTTTAGAAGGATACTAGACCAAGTGGACCCGTTGGGCCCAAACCTCTCCTGCATTGGTGCAGCATCCTCTCCTCCCCCACTCCTCCCTCCCTCTCCCCCCCACTCCCCCCTCCCTTCCTCCCTCCCTCCCCCACCCTCGCCCCCTCCCCTCCCCTCACCCCTCCCCCTTCCCCCTCCCCTCTCCCTCCCCCCACTCCACCCCCCTCAACCCCCCTTACTTCCCCTCCTCCACCTCTCATCCATCCACCCCCCTCCTTCCCCTTCCCCCTCCATCCTCCCCTCCCTCCCCCCTTCCTCTCCCCCTCCCCTCTCCTCCCTTCCCCTCCCCCTTCCCCCCTCCCCTCCCCCCCCCCACTCCATCCCCCTCAACCCTCCTTATCCCCCCCTCCCTCCCTAGGAGATAGATTTAAACTTTAAAATGTGAATAACTTAAAAAATATAACACCGATTTCAATGAAACTTCTTCCATTAGCACCAAAGGGTCGACGGTGAGTAAGGTGGGCCTAACATTGTCGCGCTATCGTGTACCGTTTTGGCAGTAGTTCAGGAACAAACAAACAAATAAACGAGAGTTTTCGTATATAGATGGGCCAAACATGGGCAAGCGGGACTATTGTAGATGGGATATCTTGTTCGGCATGGGCAAGTTGGGCCGAAGGGCCTGATTCCATGCTGTATGACTTTGACTCCATAACTAGTGTAAACGGACAATTGATGATCAGCACTGACTTGATGGGCGAAGGGCCTTTTTCCATGCTGTGTCTCTAAGCTAAACAAATCTAAACAACCAAAACTAAAGTAAACAATGTTCTGCTCACAAAGTGCACCGTTCATGTAATCTCAAGATATATTGCACTGAAGAGGTGTGTAAAACTGTGCCATATACAAGGCAATTGCTCATATAATGGTTTCCCAGCAGGGTAGCCCTGTTTTATATCTGTTCGGCTGTAAAACTGCAGAGCCAAGAATCAGTTAAGCTTAAGGTGATACTTGCTTCTTTATCAATGTGTGTTTGTTGCAGTTAAACAGCTTGGGTGAGATTGCGGAATGGCTGTTGGGACTAATGGTGCTGGCTGTCAGTGCAAAGACAAAGCCGGCAACGGGAAAGAGAGCAAAGAAATGCTGGAAATGCTCAGAAGGCCGGGCAGCAGCAGTTGAGAGAGCTGAGCCAGAGACACGGGCTCGATCCTGAACTCGGCTGATGTCTGTGTGGTGTTTGCACGTTCTCCCTTTGACTGTGTGGTGTTCCTTCAGGTACTCTGGAGTCCTCCCACACCCCAAAGACGTGCGGGTTTGTAGTTTAATTGGCCTCTGAAAAACCAAAACAACATCCCCCCTAGTGTGCAGGGAGTGGATGAGAAAGTGGGATATCATGGAATTAACATGAATGGGTGGTTGATTGTCATAGAAACATAGAAACATAGAAAATAGGTGCAGGAGTAGGCCATTCGGCCCTTCGAGCCTGCACCACCATTCAATATGATCATGGCTGATCATCCAACTCAGTATCCCGTACCTGCCTTCTCTCCATACCCCCTGATCCTTTTAGCCACAAGGGCCACATCTAACTCCCTCTTAAATATAGCCAATAAACTGGCCTCAACTACCTTCTGTGGCAGAGAATTCCACAGATTCACCACTCTGTGAAAAAAAACGTTCTCATCTCGGTCCTAAAAGACTTCCCCCTTATCCTTAAACTGTGACCCCTTGTTCTGGACTTCCCCAACATCGGGAACAATCTTCCTGCATCTAGCCTGTCCAACCCCATAAGAATTTTGTAAGTTTCTATAAGATCCCCCCTCAATCTTCTAAATTCCAGCGAGTACAAGCCGAGTCTATCCAGTACAAGCCGAGTCTATCAACTTGAATTCGGTGGGCCAAAGGGCCTGTTTCTGTACGGTACCCCTAAAGTCTAAAGGCTAAGTAGAAAGAAGAAACTGCAGATGCTGGTTTATTTAATTAAAAAACACACAAAGTGCTGGAGTAACTCAGTTAGTCAGGCAGTAGCCCTGGAGAACATGGATAAGTGACATTTTGGGGTCAGGTGTGAAGAAGGGTCCTGACCCGACATGCCAACTTCATTCATGTTCTCCAGGGATGCTGCAGACCTGCAGAGAACTCCAGCACTTTTTGCCTCACCAAGATGTACTTCGGTTTAAAAACTCGTTAATTGTAGCATTAGCTGTGTTGGGCTGGATCCATGAGGCACTGATGCACCGTGGAATCTTAGACATTTATGGAATGGAATGGTTTGGGAGCAGTCAGCGAGAGGTTAGTCAGACTGAAGATAGAGACAAAATGCTGGAGTGACTCAGTGGGACAGGCAGCGTCTCTGGCGAGAAGGAAGGGGTGATGTTTCGGGTCGGGGTCTGAAGAAGGGTTTTGCCCCGTAACATCACCCATTCCTTCTCCCCAGAGATGCTGCCTGTATCTCTGGAGATACAGTCTATATCTCTTGCTTTCCTTCCCCGTGACTTTCAGTCTGAAGAAGGGTCTCGACCCGAAAGGTCACCCACTCTTTCTCTCCAGAGATGCTGCCTGACCCGCTGACATACTCCAGCTTTTTGTGTCGATCTATGCTGCCTGGCCCGCTGAGTGACTCCAGCATTTTTCTGTCTATCTTCGGTGTAAACCAGCGCCTGCAGTTCCTTCCTACACAGCTAGCCAGACTGATGCAGGTTCACAGATGTCGGTACAACACCATGTGTTCCGTTCAGACCTAAACGAGGGGTGTCTTTGTGACATATCCAAGTTAGGAGGCATGAGCCTGTGGTTTATCTTTGAAAAGGCTTGTGAAGAGCAGCGTGAGGTTTGGTTACTCACTGTTTTCTCACAGACCGTGATCTAGCCCTGTTTGCTCTCTGAGCCAGTTCGGAAGGCCGTAAAAAACCAACCAGATTAGTGTGTCTAGACCCACACGTGATCCTGACTGGGGGGAGGTTTCTCTCCTTCAATGACATTTGTGAACCAGATTGACTTCCGACAGTTTGACTATTATCAATACTGAGGCTGGTTTTCTCATTCCAGATCTGTCTTCTTCAACTTATATTTCCCCACTGCCGTGGAAGGGTTTGAAGCAGTGGTCCAGGACACCAGTTCATGGGTTGATTTCGCTTTAGGTAGACACAAAGTGCCCGAGTAACTCAGGCAGCATCTCTGGAGCAAAAGTATAGTCATAAGGTCCTAAGGCCTAAGGAATAGAATTAGGCCATTCGGCCCATCAAGTCTACTCTGCCATTCAATCATGGCTGATCTATCTCTCCCTCCTTCCTTCACCTGCCTTCTCCCCATAACCTCTGACACCTGTACTAATCAAGAATCTATCTATCTCTGCCTTGAAAATATCCACTGACTTGGCCTCCACAGCCTTCTGTGGCAAAGAATTCCACAGATTCACCGCCCTCTGACCATGCTTCGGGTCGGGACTCTTCTTTAAACCAGCATCTGCAGTTCCTTCCTACTCCCTTCTAGCTTTGTTTGTTTTGTTCCACCGGTTTTGCTATTTGGAGAGAAAGCCCTCTGCAATGGTTTAGTTTAAATTGTTTTAGAGGGAGAGCAGGGAAACAGGCCCTTCAGCTCACCAAGTCCACACCAACAGTCTGAAGAAGGGTCTCGACCCGAAACACCACCCATCCCTTCTTCCAGAGATGATGCCTGTCCCGCTGAGTTACTCCAGCATTTTGCATCTACCAACCACCTATCACCCATCCACACTCGTTCTATGTTATCCCATTACCTCATACACTCCCTGGGGTCAAGGGAAAGAGCGTTCACATCGCGGCCCTGTTTCCACCGATCTTTCCACCACTGCGCACAAGAAGCACAAGAAGCACATGAAGCACAAGAAGCCATTGTGTGCAGATGCCGAGAAGTGTGTTCAGCTCGGGCTGAACAATTTCTAATCTTGTGACATGGACTCGACAAGAAGATACACTCCCTGCAAACGTTGGGGCAATGTACAGAGGCCAATGAACCTATAAACCCGCACATCTTTGGGATGTGGGAGGAAACCGGAGCACCCGGAGGAAACTCTCAATAGACAATAGCCAATAGACAATAGGTGCAGGAGGAGGCCATTCAACCCTTCGAGCCAGCACCGCCATTCAATGTGATCATGGCTGATCATTCTCAATCAGTACCCCGTTCCTGCCTTCTCCCCATACCCCCTGACTCAGCTATCCTTAAGAGTTCTATTTAGCTCTCTCTTGAATGCATTCAGAGAATTGGCCTCCACTGCCTTCTGAGGCAGAGAATTCCACAGATTCACAACTCTTTGACTGAAAAAGTTTTTCCTCATCTCAGTTCTAAATGGCCTACCCCTTATTCTTAAACTGTGGCCCCTTGTTCTGGACTCCCCCAACATTGGGAACATGTTTCCTGCCTCTAACGTGTCCAACCCCTTAATAATCTTATACGTTTCGATAAGATCTCCTCTCATCTCCTCTCAATTCCAGTGTATACAAGCCTAGTCGCTCCAGTCTTTCAACATATGACAGTCCCGCCATTCCGGGAATTAACCTAGTAAACCTACGCTGCACGCCCTCAATAGCAAGAATATCCTTCCTCTCGTGGTCACGGGGAGAATGTGCAAACTTCACCGAACCCCACCGAGAGGCAGCAGCTCCACCCGCTGCACCACTGTGTCGCCCAATGCGTGTCGTACTGGTGTTGGAATTGGGTTATTGTTGCTACGTCTACCAAGATACAGTGAGAATCTTTTGTTTGCCTGTTAACCATCAAATTAAATCAGACAATACATGAGTTCAATCAAGCCATACGCAAATACAATATATAGACGCAAAGTGCTGGACTAACTCGGTGGGTCAGGCAGCATCTCTGGGGAACATGGATAGCATCAGGCGGCATCTCTGGGGACATTTTGGGTCATTATAAATGCAATAAGCAGAGCAAAGAGAAAGTCGAATATAGTATTACAGCTTCGTAATGTTAGAGTTAGAGAAAAAAAAGTCCAGTGTTTGCAAGTAGGTAGGTTGGAAGATCAGGACTATACCCTAGTTTATCGGACAACAATTCAGTAGTCAGATAACAGAGTGGAAGAAGTTGTTCTTGAAACCTCTGGTGTGTGCTTTAAAGCTTCTGTACCTTCTGCCCTCTGACGAGAACGGAGAGAAGTGGGAATGACCAGAGTGAGAAAAGATCCTTGATTATGTTGGCTGCTTTCCTGATGCAGTGTGAAGTGTGGATGAAGTCAATGATGAGGAAGTCGAGCCTGGGCGATGGACTGGAATACATCCACAGCTCTCTGCAATTTCCTGCGGTCTTGGGCAAAGCTGTTCCCAAACCAGGCTGTGGAGTAACCCAATATCCTGTAGGAGGAGCACGTTTATTGGCGTCCAGTTTGAGCATGGGTGGTTTAACTCTTCCTCTGTTCCAGTGGACGGTGGAACCTATGCTGATTCACTGGACTTCATCAACCCTCATCGACACGGGAAGGGAAAATGGAGGACCTGGCATGGGGGGGACCTCCGTCAGGGAGGGGGGAAGAACAACGGACAATCGGGACCTGGCGTAGGGGGGAGGGGAGGGGAACGAAGGGGGACCTGGTCCTTGGATTGTGGGAGAAAATTGGAACAAACCCACGCAGTCACAGGGAGAACGTGCAAACTCCACAGAGACAACACCCAAGGTCAGGATCGAACCCGGGTCCCTGGTGTTGTGAGGCAGCGTCTCACCATTGTGTTCCCAAAACTGTATCGCTTCCCAGATGTTACTGTATACCAGGGGAACACCTTGTGTGATGGTCTCCTGTTTTCAGTCTAGGTGCAGTGTTGACTTCTATGTTACTTTGTGTTCCAAACGAACAAAGACCTTCACACTGAAGGCCACAAAGACCAACTACTAGAGAATGGTCCTGAGCCACTGTCTACATCATTGGAGACCCTCGGACTATCTTTAATCTGACTTTACTGGACTTTTCTTGAGCATGTATCTGTACACTGTGGGTAGCTCGATTGGAATCATGTATTGTCTTTCCACTGACTGGTTAGCACGCAACAAAATGATTTTCACTGTACCTCGGTACACGTGACAATAAACAAAACTCAAACACCCAGACAGTGGCCTTAAATCTGTGTCCACCAGATAAATGTTGCATCAATAGTTGTTCCTTATGTATTTTTTTTTATCATTCATTTACAGGATTTGGGTCTCGCTGTAAAATCACCAGAACCATCCCACACTAACACAGACTCTTCTGACTTAAACTAAACTAAACTGAACTAAACTGAAGAAGGGTCCCAACCTGAGACATCACCTATTCATGTGCCACAGAGAGGCTGCCGCACCTGGAGTACTGTGTGCAGTTTTGGTCTCCAAATTTGAGGAAGGATATTCTTGCTATTGAGGGCGTGTAGCGTAGGTTTACTAGGTTAATTCCCGGAATGGCGGGACTGTCATATGTTGAAAGACTGGAGCGACTAGGCTTGTATACACTGGAATATAGAAGGATGAGAGGGGATCTTTTCGAAAATATAGGATTATTAAGGGGTTGGACACGTTAGAGGCAGGAAACATGTTCCCAATGTTGGGGGAGTCCAGAACAAGGGGCCACAGTTTAAGAATAAGGGGTAGGCCATTTAGAACTGAGATGAGGAAAAACTTTTTCAGTCAGAGAGTTGTGAATCTGTGGAATTCTCTGCCTCAGAAGGCAGTGGAGGCCAATTCTCTGAATGCATTCAAGAGAGAGCTGGATAGAGCTCTTAAGGATAGTGGAGTCAGGGGGTATGGGGAGAAGGCAGGAACGGGGTACTGATTGAGAATGATCAGCCATGATCACATTGAAAGGCGGTGCTGGCTCAAAGGGCCGAATGGCCTCCTCCTGCACCTATTGTCTATTGGCTATTGACCTGGTGAGTTACTCCAGCACTTTATTTATTTTATTTTGGAAGACGGCATCAGCAGTTCCTTGTGTGTACACTTCACACCTTTAACTCTGTTGACCTAATATCCTAACCAATTGTCCTGCTGTCTATCAACATACCCCCACACCTGAACACTTCTCATTCACCGATCCGTGACACACTGAACAAATCGCAAATCTCCTGAACTACATGGTGGCGTAGCGGTAGAGCTACTGCCTTACAGCGTCAGAGTCCCGGGGTTCAATCCTGATCAGGGCGGGTGCTTGTCTGTACTGAGCATGTACCTTCTCCCCGTGACCTGCGTGGGTTTCCTCCGAGATCTTCGGTTTCCTCCCACACTCCAAAGATGTACAGGTTTGTAGGTTAATTAGTTTGGTCTAAATGTAAAATGTAAAATTGTCCCTAATGTGTGTGTGTGTCGGGTAGTGTTAATGTGCGGGGATCGCTGGTCGGTGCGGACTCGGTGGGCTGAAGGGCCTGTTTCCGTGCTGTATCTCTAGAGTGAAAATAAACTGGGTGACCCCAGGGTTAAATAGTGCCACCACACAATACAGTTTCAATGTATGAAATGCGTGCTTCTAGATTTTGGCAAAGTGGTGACAGACTTGACTGAGTGTGAGCTCCAGTCTATCTCCCAAGACTTTAGCTTGTCGTGTCAGCACGATTTTGGGCATGAGAATTTATTAGTCCCGTCCATCCTGCACTGAATACACAAAGACCCTTGGCACTGTTTGGAAAATAAATGAGATTCTCACAATAAACCAGGCAGTATGTAGTTCCAATCTAAATGGATTACCTGGTCTCTTATATCATTACTGATGCGGCCCCTTTGTCAGGCACGTTGCCACAGTCGTTCCCCATCTTAAAACCCGGCTTTGCTTCAAAATCACTTCATAAAAAAGGGTTGCATAAACACTTTCTAATAATGGCAGTATTGTTTACTAGAAGAGTCAAGAAAGCAAAGAGAAATCACTGAAGCAAGCTCTGGCTAGGTGGTTAAGCTCTCCATCTTTCCCCAGTTCGTGCAGGGTGTCTTCAACTAGAATCACAAAATCTGCTTCCCTCTCCAAAGATGCGGCCAAATCTGTGACATGTTTCTGACTCAGTCTGCCTAGGCTTATACGATCTCCCGGTACCGAAACACTTTAACTCCCCCTCCCATTCCCTGACCTTTCAGTCCTGGGGCTTCTCCACTGTCAGAGTGAGGCCACACGCAAATTGGAGGAACTGCACCTCATATTTCGCTTGGGCAGCTTACAACCCACTCTTGATTTCTCTAACATCAAGTAACCTTTGCTTTCCCTTTCTCACCGTCCCTTCCCCCACCCGAGTTTTCTGCCTAGTTTCACTGTCCTCCTGATGCATGCCTCGTTGTCACTTTCCCCGTAGCTAACAATGAACCATTCTACATTGCCTTGATCATCGTCTGCTTTGATCTGAAATTTTCACACCTTATTGTTCCACATATCTCTAGTCTTCCTCTTCCCTGACTCTCAGTCTGAAGAAGGGCCTCGACCCATAATGTCACCCATTCCTTCTCACCAGACATGCTGCCTGTCCCGCTGAGTTACTCCTGCATTTTGTGTCTGTCTCCAGTTTCCCTCTCCCCAGACCTTCAATCTGAAGAAGGTGTCTTGACCCGAAACGTCACCCATTCCTACTCTCCAAAGATGCTGCCTGTCCCGCTGAGTTACTCCAGCATTAAGTGTCTATCTTAGGTGTTTCCAACAATTTCTGTTTTGCCTTTTTTTTTCCTGTTGCTGCTCGTGTTAGCTGAAGGTGGAGAGGAAATAGTTGGCAGGAAGGATGAGAGGAGATCATATCGAAACGTATAAGATTACTAAGGGGTTGGACACGTTAGAGGCAGGAAACATGTTCCCAATGTTGGGGGAGTCCAGAACAAGGGGCCACAGTTTAAGAATAGAACTGAGATGAGGAAAAACTTTTTCAGTCAGAGAGTTGTGAATCTATGGAATTCTCTGCCTCAGAAGGCAGTGGAGGCCAATTCTCTGAATGCATTCAAGAGAGAGCTAGATAGAGCTCTTGAAAATAGCGGAGTCAGGGGGTATGGGGAGAAGGAAGGAACGGGGTACTGATTGAGAATGATCAGCCATGATCACATTGAATGGCGGTGCTGGCTCGAAGGGCCGAATGGCCTCCTCCTGCGCCTATTGTCTATTGTCTATAAAGTGAGTTGCGGATTTGGGTGCATTGATGATTCCGGTAGAGTGGACAAACAGGAGCTCCTTCCTGATGAACAATCTTACAGAAACGATCCGGTCCAAATACTGGGAACTGCAAGTTCCAAAACCTCTCTGAAGACCTATCAATGATGTCACACGGAAGCCATTTTCATTTCACGATTGAAAAATGAAACAACACGTTAACCCATTTCAATCAATTCACTTGGAGTCAAGATGGCAACGTGCAGTCCCATTGTGGTTCAGGTCTCAAACGCAGGAGGACAGGAGGTGGAGTACGGTGGCACAGTGGTAGAGTCGCTGCCCCACAGCGCCGGAGACCTGGGTTCGATCCTGACCACGGGTGCTGTCTGTACAGAGTTTCTACGTTCTTCCTGTGACCACGTGGGTTTTCTCCGGGTGCTCTGGTTTTCTCCCAGATTGCAAAGACATGCAGGTGTGTAGGTTAATTGGCTTCTGTAAGTTGTAACTTGTCCCCAGTGTGTAGGATAGTGCTAGTGTACGGGGTGATCGCTGGTCGGCGCGGACACGGTGGGCCGAAGGGCCTGTTTCCGCACTATGTCACTGATGTTTAAGTCTAAAGAGTAGCTTGCACAAGGGATCCATAGTTAATGGTCTCAACTCCCTACAACAACACAGTTCTTACTGCAAGGATCTCTTAAATGAGGAGCTCGTTCCCATCACCATCCACCCATTCACCCCCTCCCCATCCTCCCCACCCCCTCATAACTCAACACTCATCTCAATTCCTCTCTGTAAGCAACTTGAGATGGTGGATTCGATAACATCCTCCATAAGTGTATCGGGATGACTACATGGCAAATAACGTGACAAGAATGTGGCAGGAATGTGGAAAAGAGAGTGAACCTAACAGCAGCCCGGTGACAGAAGAGGTTGGAAGGAGGAACTGCAGGTTCTGCTTTACAAAAAAAGACAGAAAGTGCTGGAGGAACTCAGCGGGTCAGGCAGCATTTTGTGCCAGAGCCCTTCTTCCGACTGTTGTTTGACCTGCTGAGTTACTCCAGCACTTTGAGAAATCAGTCTGAAGAAGGATCTCGACTTGAAACATCACCTATCATGTTCTTCGGGAAATCGGTCTGCAGAAGGGTCCCGACTCGAAACGTTATCTATCCATGTTCTCCCGGGATGCTGCCTGACCCGCTGAGTTACTCCAGTACTTTGTGGAATCAGTCTGAAGAAGGGTCCTGACCCAAAGCATCTCCTATTCATATCCTCCAGGTAATCAGTCTGAAGAAGGGTGCTGGACCGAAATGTCATGCATCCATGTTCTCCAGGGATGCTGCCTCACGTGCTGAATTACTCTAGCACTTTCTGTCTTTTTTTTTTAACAGAAGAGGCGATTGAACAGGGACATTATCTTGGTTGTCCTCTCCACAGAAGCTGCCCGACCTGCTGAGTGTTTCCAACACTCCATGTTTCATTTTGCTCGCTTGTGAAAACAGCTGGTTGCAAACCCCAGCTGTTTTCACAAGCAAGCAAAGTGCGGTAGATGCCGGAAATCTGAAAGAAAATAGGAATGCTGGAAATACTCAGCTGGTCAGGCAGCAATTTCAGCCTGCACCAGTCCAGTTTATTTTTTTACTGATTTTAACAGGTTTGTTTGATTTGTGTTGCCTTTTGGGTGATTGAGAGTGATCAAGGGTAGGTTCATTAGTTCATAAGTCATAGGAGCAGAATTAGGCCATTCGGCCCATCAAGTCTACCCTGCCATTCAATCATGGCTGATCAATCTTTCCCTCTCAACCTCATTCTCCTGCCTTCTCCCCGACACCCATACTAATCAAGAACGTAACAACCTTAAAAATATCCATTGACTTGGCCTCCACAGTCTTCTGTGGCAATGAATTCCACAGATTCACCACCCTCTGACTAAAGAAATTCCTCCTCATCTTTCCAAAGGTCTATCCTTTTATTCTGAGGCTTTGGCCTCTGATCCTAGACTCTCCCACGAGTGGAATCATTCTCTCCAAATCAACTCTGACCAGGTATTGGAGGAAGGGAGAGGGTAGGTTGACTTATTCACGGGACTACAAGTGTTGATGGCTTCACCTGTGCCAATTGGCCACTCCTAATTGCCCTAGAGTTAAATGTTTGTGTTAGACTATTTTATAGAGCAGTTGAGAGGCCACATACCATAGCGTTTCTGGAATGGCACGGAGATCCAGACCAAATAGAACAACAAATTTTCTCTCTCAAAGGCTGTCAACAACAATGTGGTAATGTGGTAATTTAATTGTCTCTATTACTGCCAACAGTTTGTTCCAGAGTTATTTAATTTGCTGGCTGCCTTTGAGGACTCATGCCTTCACATCATTAGCTCTGGTCGAACCGTGGCCTCACAGAGCCAGGCACCCGAATTCGCTCCTAGCCTCAGGTGCTGTCTGTGTGGAGTTTGCACGTTCTCCCTGTAACTGCGTGGGTTTTCTCCGGGGTGCTCCAGTTTCCACCCACATCAACAAGGACGTGCGGATTTGGAGGTTAATCGGCTTCTGTAAATGGCCCCTCGTGGTTGGGGAGTGGGAGGGTGGGATAACAAAGAACTAGTGTGAACGGGTGATCAATGGTCTTTGTGGACTAATGGGGCTGAAGAGCTTGTTTCCACGCTGTACCTCTGAAATTAAAAAAAAACTAAAACTGTACCTGCAGTGTAAAACACACCCTAGCGTGTCGGGAATGGTGAATCTGTGGAATTCTCTGCCTCAGAAGGCAGTGGAGGCCAATTCTCTGAATGCATTCAAGAGTGAGCTAGATAGAGCTCTTAAGGATAGCAGAGTCAGGGGGTATGGGGAGAAGGCAGGAACGGGGTACTGATTGAGAATGATCAGCCATGATCACATTGAATGGCGGTGCTGGCTCGAAGGGCCGAATGGCCTCCTCCTGCACCTATTGTCTATTGTCTATTGAAAGTGGGATAACATAGAACTAGTGTGAAAAAATAATCAACGGTTGGTGTGGACTCAGAGGGCCAAAGAACTAGTTTCCATGCCGTCTCTCTTAAACAAATGTTTCCAGACCTCTGGATTACTAGTCCAGTAACATAACTGGAGCCTAGAAGGATGAGTGGGGATCACATTGAAACCTACCAAATAATGAAAGTCCTAGAGTGGATGTGGGGAGAATGTTTCCAGGAGTGGGGGAATTTAGGACCAGAGGGCACAGCCTCAAAATAAAAGGACGTACCTTTAGAATAGTGAAGAGGAGGAATCTCTTTAACCAGAGCGTGGTGAATTTGTGGAATTCATTGGCACAGACGGCAGTGGAGGCCAAGTATTTTTAAAGCAGAGGTTATTAGGTTCTTGATTAGTAAGGGCATCAAAGGTTATGGGGGAAAAGGCAGGAGAATGGGGTTGAGAGGGAAAATTTGATCAGCCATGATCATTGCCGCAGACGGCTGTAGAGGCCAAGGCAATTGATATTTGTAAGGTGGAGATTGACAGATTCTTGATCAGTAAGTGTGTCAGGGGTTATGGAGCGAAGGCCGGAGAACGGTACGGAGAACGGAGAACGGAGAAGGCCGGGCGGCACGGTAGCACAGCGGTAGAGTTGCTGCTTTACAGCGAATGCAGCGCCGGAGACTCAGGTTCGATCCTGACTACGGGTGCTGCACTGTAAGGAGTTTGTACGTTCTCCCCGTGACCTGCGTGGGTTTACTCCGAGATCTTCGGTTTCCTCCCACACTCCAAAGACGTACAGGTATGTAGGTTAATTGGCTGGGTAAATGTAAAAATTGTCCCTAGTGGGTGTAGGATAATGTTAATGTATGGGGATCACTGGGCGGCACGGACTTGGAGGGCCGAAAAGGCCTGTTTCCGGCTGTATGTATATGATATGATATGATATGATATGAACGTGGTTGAGAGGGAAAGGCAGATCAGCCGTGATTGAATGGCGGAGGAGACGACGGGCCGAATGGCCTAATTCTGCTCGTAGAACATGATCTTATGAATGGCGGAGCAGACTCGATGGGCCGAATGGCCTAATTCTGCTCCGAGAACATGATCTTATGAATGGCAGAGCAGACTCGATGGGCCGAATGGCCTAATTCTGCTCTGAGAACATGATCTTATGAATGGCAGAGCAGACTCGATGGGCTGAATGGCCTAATTCTGCTCCTATGCCTTATAGTCTTATACAATACAATACAATACAATACAATATATCTTTATTGTCATTGTACAGGGGTACAACGATAATGGGAATGCGCCTCCCATACGATGCAATAATTTAATTAGCTGGTCAGTATTCATTTAAACAACAACCCAACGAAACAAATTGTAACAGTTTTAAAACAGAATAAAGTGCAAGTAGATCTGTGCCGGTTCACTGTGCGATGTGACCATCCGGCTCAGCAGGACCGGTTCATAGCAGCTATGGCCCTGGGGATGAAGCTGTTCCTGAGTCTGGAGGTGCTGGCGTAGAAGGCCTTGTATCGTCTGCGGTTCCTGAGTCTGGAACCTATCTTCTAACCACCTATCTACCTCTATCTACCTATCATCAGATGGGGTATGAAGCATGGGAGATGAGGAGCAAGTTGAATGATTTGCCCAATGGCATCTCAAAACTCAGTTGCACCGTTTGGCCAACAAGACCCCAACCAAAAAAAAAGGTCAATAAATCTCTGAAAAGCCCCTCAAGGTTACCATCAATCCTCTTGCCCAAGGACTTTCAGTACTAATGGAGGATGCGAGGCTCCCTGTCGTGGTGCTGAGTGCGCTCAGGTCTCAGATTTATGAGCTTCCAGCGCTAAGATCCCACAGCCATCCTGCAAGAGTCCACACGGAAACCCAAGCAACTTGTGTTGTGCGGAAGGAATTTTTTTCTCCTGCGCGGAGTTATGTTGCAACATTTCTAATGCTCAAGATCGCTGAGAGTGTGACGTGGAGGCCACGTAATGTTTCCTGCGTCTTTGTAATTGTGATTGCCCGCAGAGTAAAGCTAACAAAAACCCATGCAAAAACATAAAAAAACCCCATCATCTGAATCGTGCATTTCATCAGTGGGAGAATATATAAACATCTGTTTTTAGTTCTGAAGAGCCTCTGTACGCATTGACCTTTATAAGGCATTACCATCGCATCCAGATGGAAGATATAACGTTTGCTGGATTCAGAAATGCTTGTATAAATATTACTGTTTGGCAGCCAGAAGTATGGATGCAGCCTCCCTTATTAAATCTGGCTTATGGTCTTAACTATGTGTAACTGGGGGGTAAATAATTGACTTGAAACAAAAGCCACGAACGTCACAGAGTCACACTACTCAATTGTGCTCAACCGTCTCTTCCTTGTTAAAATCCATATGTCATTATTAAGTGGGTTGGAGAGAGATGGCAATGAGGCCGTAATATTTTTAAACTCCGAGTGGAACCAAGCTGTGTGTCGGCTGAGGCAAAAACAGAAAGAAAAATGGGGGATCAGCTCTTGAAACCCCCTCCCCCCCCCCCCCCCACTCAGCTTTAGATCAGTTCCTCAAAACGCTCAGAGAAACTCAGCGGGTCAGGCAGCGTCCCTGGAGGAAAAGGAATAGGTGACGTTTCGGGTCGAGACCCCTTCTTCCGACTGGGAGTCAGGGGGGGAGGGGGGGGGGGGGGGGGAACGAGAGACACAGAAGGTACACGGAACAAATGAGTGAAAGATATTCAAGAAGCAACGATGATCAAAGACAGGTGGAGCCCACAAAGGTCCGTTGTTGGCTGTGGGGAAGGTGATAACAAGGCACATATGACGGTGAAATTCAACAGGATGACTGTGAAACTAATACAATGACTAGGTGGGGGGGGGGGGGGGGAAGGAGGGAGAGGGGACGCAAGTGAGGAATCAATATTCATACCGCTGGGTTTCTCCCCTTCTATAATCTCTCGTTCAGTTCCTTGAAACACTCTGAGTAACCCAGCGGGTCAGGCAGCATCTCCGGAACACATGGATAAGTGATGTTTCGGGGTCGGTTCTGGAGAAGGTTCCTGACCCGAAATGCCAACTATCCTTAAAACACTTAAACATAGAACAAAAATAGGTGCAGGAGTAGGCCATTCGGCCCTTCGAGCCTGCACCGCCATTCAATATGATCATGGCTGATTATCCAGCTCAGTCACCTGTACCTGCCTTCTCTCCATACCCCCTGATCCCTTTAGCCACAAGGGCCACATCTAACTCCCTCTTAAATATAGCCAATGAACTGGCCTCAACTACCTTCTGTGGCAGATAATTCCACAGACTCACCACTCTCTGTGTGAAGAAATGTTTTCTCATCAAGAGGATAAAGAGGATGAGGCATGGGTTTGTGTTGGACAGAAGTCCTGTCCATTAGTGAGGCATTAGGGCCCTCTGTTACTTTCTAGAACATCGACCCAAACAGTTCCTCTTCACGAACACTCTCCTCCGCCTGGTGGAACTTGTTCTTACCTAAACGACTTGAGCTTTTTGTGTTTTGCTCATGATCCCAGTAGCTGTAGTTCCTTGTGTCTGCTGTCTCTTTGTTGTCTATGTGAAGCATCCTTTAGTCCAAACCTTCTCTGGTACCACTTCCCGACTCTTCCTCTGCTCTATCGACGGCTGCATTGTTGCTGCCTCCTGCACCCACGCAGTACTCATCAGTTTCACCAACTTCCACCCTGCCTGCAACTCCACATGAAGATAGACGCAAAATGTGTGTGGGCCGAAGGACCTGTTTCCACAGCCTGAAGAAGAGTTCCGACCCGAAATGTCACCCATCCTTTTTCTCCAGAGATGCTGCCTGACCCGTTGAGTTACTCCAGCGCTGTGTGTCTATCTTCTGTATCTCTAAAGTAAAGTCTGAAGTGGGTACCACACCAGTAAAAAAGTTCATTGGTCGTAGAGTGATTTTGGATGTCTTGAATCTCGGGCAGATAAGGAGGCCATCAGACCGTTGAGCCTGTCCTGGTTCCGGCTACAACAATCCAATTAGTCCCACTCCTCTGCTGTCTCCTCAGACCCATGAGCATTATTATCTGCCAAGTGTCGATCCAATTCTCCTCTGACTGCACTCGTTATTGTTGTTGCTGCACCTCCCACAGGCACGGAGTTCCAGGTCATCACTAATCTCGGGAACGAAAGTTAATCCTTGTAAGTAGACACAAAATACTGGAGTAACTCAGCGGGTCAGGCAGCATCTCTGGAGAGAAGGAATGGGTGACGTTTCGGGTCAAGACCCTCCTTCAGTCTGAAGAAGGGTCTCGACCCGAAACGTCACCCATTCCTTCTCTCTCTCTCTCTCTCTCTCTGCCTGACCCGCTGAGTTACTCCAGCATTTTGTGTCTGCCTTCGATTTAAAACGCATCTGCAGTTTTCTTTCTTACTAAGTTAATCCTTGTATTATTTGCCAACAAATCCTCGTCTGTACTCCTTTGTCATTGAACCAAATGCTCACTGGAACAGCTTCTGTTTAATTTGCCTCCATAGTTGTGATAGAATCTGGATGATAATCCGTACAGCATGAGAACAGGCCCTTCGGCCCACAGTTTCTGTGCCAGACATGATGCCAGGACTATCCCTTAAATGCCTGCCTATCATCTACATCCCTCTATTCCCTGTATATCCGTATGCCTATCCAAAGCCTCTTCATTGTATCTGCCTCAACCACCACCCCTGGCAGCATGTTCCAGGCACGCATCACCCTCTGTGGAAAAATATCATACCCCACACACATCGCCTTTAAAATTTGTCCCTCACATCTTAAAGCCATACCCTCCAGTTTTTGATATTTCTGTCTGGGAAATAGGTTCTGACTGTCTACCCTATCTGCGCCTCTTATAATTTGATATGCTTCTATCTGGTCTACCATTCCAGAGAAAACAGTCCAAGTCTGTCTAACCTCTCCCTGAGCTAATACCCTCTAGTCCAGGCACCTTCTGGGAAATGTGAGTTCTATCTTGCACATCCACCAAAAAAAGGTTTCCTCTCAATCTTAAGAAGTCTGAAGAAGGGTCCCGACCTGAAACAATGCCCACCCACACCCTTCATTGATGCTGCCCGACCCGCTGAGTAACTCCAGCACATTGTGTTTTACTCATGATTCCAGCATCTGCAGTTCTATGTGTCTTCCTCCCAACATTCTATGCTGCAGGTTTCTGATCCTCAATGGCATTGTTTTTAGTAATAGGCACAAAATGTTGGAGTATCAGCAGGTCAGGCAGCATCTCTGGAGAATAGGAATCGGTGACGTTTCGTGTTGAGACCCTTCTTCGGATTGAATTGACGTCAGACCTCAGTCTGAAGAAGGGTGTTGACCTGAGCCGTCACCTAATACTTTTCTCCAGAGTTGCTGCCTGACTCACTCAGCTACTCCAGCATTATGTGTCTATCTCCAGTGTAATCTAGTTCCTTCCTACACGTACTGTTTTGGTATCACTCTCTTTAGCAACTTTGCAACCTTCCAAAGTAAGGACAAAAGGTTACCAGTTGCGAGTGAACGAGCATATTGTACTGTTTCAACAAAACTTTCTTGCTGTTTGCATTTTGTGCCTTAATTTACAATATCAGGATCACAATTGTTTCATGAATCCTTCTCTTAACCTGTCACGTTACTTTCCGATAACCTCATTTCGCCTTGAGCGAAAGACAGAGTGGTGGAGAAACTCAACGGGTCAGGCGGCATCTGTGGAGGCCACTGGACAAATGAATTTTCAGGTCAGGATTCCTCTTCAGACTGAAGAAGGGACCCTGATTTGAAAGTAGACACAAAATGCTGGAGTAACTCAGCGGGTCAGGCAGCATCTCGGGAGAGAAGGAATGGGTGACGTTTCAGGTCGAGACCCTTCTTCAAAAAGAAGGGTCTCGACCCGAAAGGTCACCCATTCCTTCTCTCCAGAGATGCTGCCTGACCCGCTGAGTTACTCCAGCATTTTATGTCTACCTTCAGTTTAAACCAGCATCTGCAGTTTTTTTCCTACCCTGATTTGAAATGCCGTCTGTCCATTGCCTTCTCACCCACTGAGTTCCTCCAGCACTTTGATTTTTTTGCTCAAGATTTCAGCATCTACACTCTCTTCTTTGGTCCCTGCATAACCACGAGTTGTTAGTTTCGTGTTCTTGTTCTATGCCTGTATGAAACTTTGCGAGTCTTCAAGGTACAACAGAAGTCTTTATGCTGGCATAATGCTGGCAGCAAGACAATGCTGGTAGCAAGACAACTAAAATGGCTGCCACCCCACAATCTGACTGCACACTCCAGCCCAGATAACTATGTACAAAACTTCTCCGTTTGTCCTGTGCAGCGCCACCTGCTGCACGGGAGGAGCAACCGGTCCTCCCACCCCACACAGTCCATCAAACATCACAGTTAGTTAGTTAGTTTAGTTTTATTGTCACGTGTACAGCAGGCACAGTGAAATGGATTTGATGAGGCTAACCAGTCAACGGAAAGACAATACATTATTACAGTGTACATATACAAGATAAAGGGAATAATATTTAATCCAAGATAATGTCCAGTAAAATCCAATTAAAGATAGTCCGAGGGTCTCCAAAGAGGTAGATGGTAGCTCAGGATCGCTATCTTGTTATTGATAGAATGGTCCAGTTGCCTGAAAACAGCTGGGAAGAAACTGTCCTTGAATCTGGAGGTGTGCGTTTCACACTTCTATACCTCTTGCCTGATGGGAGAGGAGAGAAGAGGGAGTGGCCAGGATTAGACCGGTCCATGATTATGCTGCTGGCCTTGCTGAGGCAGTGTAAGGTGTAAATGGAGTCAATGGAAGGGAAGGTTGATTTGCGCATGAATAAACTGCAGAGGCTGGTTTGCACTGAAATGGACACAAAACGGAGCAACTCAATGGGTCAGGCAGCATCTCTGGAGAAAAGGAATAGGTGACGTTTTCGGGTCGAGACCTTTCTTCAGGCTGAGATTCAGGGGAAAGAGAAACTAGAGGCATGAAAAGGTACAGACCAACTCAGAACCGGCACCGATGACTCAGGAGCCCACAATGGTCCATTGTTGGCCGCGGAGGAGGTGATAACGAAGAGATACGAACAGTGAAACTAGTAGAACGATTTGGGTGGGTGAGGGATGGGGAGAAGGGGAATGCAAGGGTTTTGATGGTCCGGGCTGCGTTATTTTTTAATTGATTAATTTTCAGGCTCTGGGCATTACCAGTCAGCAGAAAGAAACTATATTATTACAATCGAGTGGGCAGCACGGTGGCACAGCGGTAGAGTTGCTGCCTTACAGCGAACGCAGCGCCAGAGGCCCGGGTTCGATCCCGACTACGGGCGCCATCTGTACGGAGTTTGCACGTTCTCCCCGTGACCTGCGTGGGTTTTCTCCGAGATCTTCGGTTTCCTCCCACACTCCAAAGACGTATAGGTATGTAGGTTAATTGGCTTGGGAAATGAAATTGTCCCTGGTCGGTGTAAGATAGTGTTAATATGCTGGTCGGCGCGGACCCAGTGGGCCGAAAGGGCCTGCTTCTGTGGTGTATCTCTAAACTAAACTAAAAACTAAACTACTGACAAGGCCAGCATTAATTGCCCTCCCCATTTGCCCTTGAAAAAGAAACGCTCCCTTTTCGAGCCACTGCTGTTCCACTGATATAACTGAGTCACTTGCTTAGCTCTGGTTAAGTGTCTCCCGTAGAACAGATTGGGTAAGGATGGCAGATTTCATTTCTTGCAGAGAGGTCAGTGAACCAGATTTTTTACAGCAATCCTGTCGTTTTATGGTCACCATTACCGAGACCCAGTTTCCTTATTTATTTTCCACAGATTATTTTAACTGAAATAACACAGCTGTCAGAGCTTCATGGATCACTGGGCCAGTCACGTCATCACTGTACCTGACTGCAAAGTAAGAGACCCGTGTTGTAAGAAATGCATAGAGAAATCGCTGCATGACACGAGCTTCATTGACTGCCACTGTCCACCGGTCATCTTGGTAGCTTCCCCGCATAATCAACTACATGGAAAACTTCAAGCCTTTGTACAAAGGAAATTGAATTCAGCTTTGTCCAAAGGAAGGAAAAAAAAAATCACCATGAAGAAAACTACAGAAGCTTCAGAGAAACCTATTAACCGTGAATGGCGGCACGGTGGCGCAGAGGTAGAGTTGCCGCCTCACTGCGCCAGAGACCTGGGTTCGATCCTGACTACGGGTGCTGTCTGTACAGAGTTTGTACGTTCTCCCCGTGACCGCGTGGGTTTTCCTCAGGTTTCCTCCCACATTCCAAGGACATACAGGTTTGTACTGTCGGTTAATTGGCTTCGGTAAAGAATTGTCAATTGTCCCTCGTGTGTCGGGTAGGGCCAGTATACAGGGATCGCTGGTTGGCACGGACTCTGTGGGCCGAATGGCCTGTTTCCACGCTGTATCTCTAAACTAAACAAAAACGGAACTGTATTTAAGTCAGAGGGTTTAGACTGAACTGAAGCAATGATGTTTCGGTTGGAAAATCACGTTGCTTTTCCCAAGATAGACACAAAATGCTGGAGTAACTCAACAGGTCAGGCAGCATCTCTGGAGAAACGGAATAGGTGACGTGGAGGGTCAAGACCTTTCTTCAGTCTCCCAAATATAGGTTGTGGTTTATCCAAGACTGGAAGTCTATCGTGTATCTGACGGGAAAGGGGCAGCACTGGACTGAGGAAGAGGTTGAGAGGTTCAGCTTAATGTCCTCAACTCGCGCAATCTTTCACCCAGAGTCGGGGAGTTGAGAACCAGCGTCAAAAGAACTTTCCCCGCTCATCTCATTTAAACTTTCCCCCTCACACTTTAAAGCTATGCCCTCTAGTCTCCGTATATTTCCTGGGGAAAAACGCTTCTGACTGTCTACCCTATCTATGCCTCTCAAAATCTTATATACTTCTGCCGGTCTCTCCTCAACATCTGAGACTCCATCGAAAACAATCCCGTACAACAATTGTGGTCGGCGCGGTGGCGCAGCGGTAGAGTTGCTGCCTTACAGCGCTTGCAGCGCCGGAGACCCGGGTTCAACCCCGACTATGGGTGCTGTCTGTACGGAGTTTGTACGTTCTCCCCGTGATCACGTGGGTTTTCTCTGAGATCTTCGGTTTCCTCCCACACTCCAAACATGTACAGGTATGTAGGTTCATTGGCTTGGTGTATGTGTAAAATTGTCCCTTGTGTGTGTAGGATAGTGTTAATGTGCGGGGATCGCTGGTCAGCGCGGACTCGGTGGGCCGAAGGGCCTGTTTCTGCGTTGTGTCTCTCAACTAAACTAAACTAAATCCAAGTTTGTTCAGCTTCTGCTCATAGCTAATCCAGCACCGTTCTGGCAAACCTCTTCTGAATCCTTTCCACCGCCTCCACGTCCTTCCAGTGTTGGGACGACCAGAACTGCACACAGTTTTACAAAGCTGTCACATGAAAGAAGGTTTCATGAAGTATGATAAGCCTTTAGACACGAGTGTTACCTTGCCTGTTGTGCTGCTTCAGTGTAATGGTGATCACCCGAGGGGCAGAGGGTAGACCACCGACACAGGGAGTAACAAAAGATTCAAGTGTTGTGGAGAAGAAAGGGAAGAGGAGGATGAGGGGTGAAAAGGTTTTCTTGGTAGGGTGGGGATGAAATATTTGAAAGGAGGGTGGGCAATGTCAGAGGAAGAAAATCTCGGGGGCTAGAAAGCTAGGATGGATGATCAGGAATTATTTGGACACATGGTCAAGGGATCCATGTAGAAGTTTTAGACTTTATTTGGGAGATACAGCGTGGAAACAGGCCCTGTGGCCTACCGAGTCTGCACTGACCAGTACATTAAGTACAAGAAAATAACTGCAGATGCTGGTACAAATCGAAGGTATTTATTCACAAAATGCTGGAGTAACTCAGCGGGTCAGGCAGCATCTCGGGAGAGAAGGAATGGGCGACGTTTCTTCAGACTGAAGACCCCGTACATTAACACTATTCTACACACTACGAACAACTTACAATTTACAGAAGCCAATTAACCTACAAACCTGTACGTCTTTGGATTGTGGGAGGAGACCAGAGCAGCTGGAGAAAACCCACGTGCTCACAGGGAGAAGGTACAAACTCCATACGGACAGCGCCCGTAGTCAGGATTGAACCCGGGTTTCTGGCGCTGTAAGGCAGCAACTCTACCGCTGCGCCACCGTGCCGCTCCATGTGTGAGAGAATTCACTGATGTGGGCAACAAACCATGAATGTCGTTAAAGAGATGATAGGTCAGGAAGGCCATGAAAAATAAACTGTTGATTAAAAAACAGGCGACAAAGTATTTTTATATTTAAAAAATTTTGCAAAGAGACCAGGCAAAGCAGAAGACCTCCACTTGGAATATGGAACATGGTATAAAGGGGGAGAACCAAACTTTAGACATTAAATTTTAGGGGCATCAAAATGACACAGCAGGAGAGCTGCTCCCTAACTGTGCCTGGGACCCAGGTTCAATCTTGATTACGGGTGCTGTCTGTACGGAGTTTGTACCTTCTCCCTGTGACCTTATGGGTTTTCTCCGGGTGCTCCGGTTTCCTCCCACACCAAAGACGTACAGGTTTGTCACTTAATTGACTTAATTGACTTTGGTATAATTGTAAATTGTCCCTAGTGGAATTCAGAAGGATGAGAGGGGATCTTATCGAAACGTATAAGATTATTAAGGGGTTGGACACGTTAGAGGCAGGAAACATGTTCCCAATGTTGGGGGAGTCCAGAACAAGGGGCCACAGTTTAAGAATAAGGGGTAGGCCATTCAGAACGGAGATGAGAAAAAACTTTTTCAGTCAGAGAGTTGTGAATCTGTGGAATTCTCTGCCTCAGAAGGCAGTGGAGGCCAATTCTCTGAATGCATTCAAGAGAGAGCTAGATAGAGCTCTTAAGGATGGCGGAGTCAGGGGGTATGGGGAGAGGGCAGGAACGGGGTACTGATTGAGAATGATCAGCCATGATCACATTGAATGGCGGTGCTGGCTCGAAGGGCCAAATGGCCTCCTCCTGCACCTATTGTCTATTGTCTATTGTCTATTGTCTAGGATAGTGTTAGTGTGCCAGATGGGATGAAGGCCCTTTCTCAGCGCTGTATCTCTAAAGTTTCTAAAGTCTAAAGTTAAACCAAAATTTAATTCCAGAGTTTCAACGGTTCTGCTATGCACACTTACCTAACCTTTCTCTTGGTGACTTTAAGTTATCACCAAGGACTTTTCGTTCCAATACCTTTGCACACAAATATGCCATTAATATAAAAATATTGATTTGTCGTCAGTGCCTTCTGCACAGATCTCCGAGCCAGATATGTATAAGTGGTTCTTTTGCTTCCCTCCAAACTGTTTCCATTACTTTCAGATCTATTGTGGGAAGTTTTATGAACTTGGGTGTTCCTTGTTCGTTTTGTTGCCAGGCGACCACATGCAGAAGCAAGCGAGGAAGACATACCCTCGCAAAGAATGCTGAGGTGAGCTGGGCCTGATAATGATTTTGCTCAGTAGGAAAAAAAATTGCAGATGCTGGTTTCAATCGAAGGTAGACACAAAATGCCAGAGTAACCCAGCGGGTCAGGCAGCATCTCAGGAGAGAAGGAATGGGTGACGTTTCGGGTCGAGACCCTTCTTCAGACTGATGTCAGGGACAAAGATAGGATGTAGTCGGAGGCAGGAAGACTAGTAGGAGAACTGGGAAGGGGGAGGGGATAGAGAGGGGAAGCAGGGGCTACCTGAAGTGGGAGAAGTCAATATTCATACCGCTGGGGTGTAAACTGCCCAAGCGAAATATGAGGTGCTGTTCCTCCAATGTGCATGGGCCTCACTCTGACAATGGAGGAGGCCCAGGACAGAAAGGTCAGATTGGGAATGGGAGGGGGAGTTGAAGTGCTGAGCCACCGGGAGATCAGGTTGGTTGAGACAGACTGAGTGGAGTTGTTCAGCGAAACGATCGCCGAGCCTGCACTTGGTCTACCAATGTAGAGACGTTGACATCTGGAACAGCGGATGCAATAGATGAGGTTGGAGGACGTGCAGGTGAACCTCTGCCTCACCTGGAAAGACTGTTTTGTGTCTACCTATGATTTTGTGTCTACCTTTGATTTTTCTCAAGATGCATTTTGTCGGTCAATGCCTTCTTCAAAGCACTCACACTGTCATGCAATTGTTACACAGCCAAAAATCCCTCCTTGCTATCAAACGTCTTGGACATCTGAACAAGAATCGTCCCAGAATAACTTTGAGTTAAACAGCAGGCAGAGAGGGTGGTGAATCTGTGGAATTCACTGCCACAGAGGGCTGTGGAGGCCAAGTCAATGGATATTTTTTATTTTTTATTTTTTTTAATTTTTTTTTTCTTTGGAAGTAAGCACATTACATTTTAATGGTTCCTTTTTACAGGTGCCAAGAATTATTAAAACATTATTTGTACAACTTCCTTTTTTAAAAAGAAATGAGAAAGAAAGAAGTAGTGAAGAGTAAAGAATAAATTAGTGAGTATAGAGTGAAAAAAAAAAAAAAAAAAAAAAAAAAAAAAGAAATGTGCGAAAGTAAAGCAGAAAGGAGATTCTTAATCAATTTTCAATCAAACCCAGAATTTTTAATTTTATGCTGATATTACACCGCATGATTCCACAAGGTCAATAAATGGAGACCAACTCGATAAGAATTGGTCTTTTTTTTCTATTAGGAGGAGTCTCATTTCTTCCAAATGTGCTGTTTCCAACATATTACCAATCCACATTTTAAGTGTTGGTGGAGTAGACTTTTTCCACAATTTAAGTATGAGTTTTTTCGCTATTATTAAACCATAATTCAAAAATGAGATTTGGGATATATTTAATTTATTTAATTTATTTACATCTCCAAAGATAATCATTTCCATGCTAGGTTCCATTTTTGTCTTAAATAAACTAGTAAATACATCAAATATATCACCCCAAAAACTTTGAAGTTTTATGCACGAAACGAAAGCGTGTGTAAGATTGGCATTTTGTGAAAGACATTTATCACAAATGGGTGAGATATTTGAATAAAATTTATTCAACCTAACTTTTGAGTAATATAGTCTGTGTAATATTTTAAATTGGATTAAATTATGTCTAGAGTTAATCGAACATTTATGTATGTATATCAAATACCTCTCCCATGTTTCTTTAGAAATTTTTATCAGTAATTCTTTTTCCCAGTCTTCTCTAATTGCCTCTGTTGGAGGCAATTCTCTATTAAGAATACTGTTATATAGATATGATATTAATTTTTGTGAGTCCGCCTTAATATTCATTGCTTCTTCCAGTGGGTCTATCGTTATATTCTGTGATCTTGGTATATATTTTTTTATAAAGTCACATATCTGTAAATATTTAAAGTATTGGTTATTATTGAGATTAAATTTTGATTTTAATTGTTGAAATGATAATAAATTTCCCGTTTCATACATGTCACCCAACTTTTTAATTCCCTGTCTTTCCCATTGTCTATATGTTTTATCCATAATAGCTGGTTTAAATACCGGGTTATTCACTATTGGTGTTAATGAAGATAAGTTTCTTAATTTTAAATTTAATTTTATTTGTTTCCAAATTCGAATTATATTGTGTATAATTGGATTCTTCTTATATAATATATTATTCAATTTTATCGGGGAGAAGAGGATCGCTCCTAAATCATAAGGCAGACAATCCTCTTTTTCCATTCTTATCCATTCCATCTGTTGAGAAGGACACTCCAACCAATAAATAATATTCTTAATATGCACTGCCCAATAATAATATAAAAAATTAGGCAGTGCAAGTCCCCCTACATCTTTAGGTTTACACAAATGATTTCTTTTAATTCTATGTGCTTTGTAGTCCCATATAAAATTAGTAATATTTGACTCTAGTTTTTAAAAAATATATTTTGGTATATATATTGGTATGGATTGAAATAAATATAATATTTGTGGTAGCACTATCATTTTGATAGCATTTATTCTGCCAATTAATGATAGTGGGAGCGTTTTCCAAAATATAATCAAAGCGTTCAATTTATTTAACAGAGGACTAAAATTAGCGTTAAATAATGATATCAATGGATATTTTTAAGGCAGAGATAGATAGATTCTTTATTAGTGCGGGTGACAGGGTTATGGGGAGAAGGCAGGAGATTGGGGTTGAGAGGGAAAGATTGATCAGCCATGATTGAATGGCGAAGTAGACTTGATGGGTTGAATGGCCTAATTCTGCTCCTATCACTTATGTATTTATGAACATATGAAGCAGGCAAAGAGGCCCAGCTCACTGGGTCTGTACTGACCACCAAGCACCCAGTTACATTAATCCAACACTAATCCCGTTTTGTTTCCCTTGCATTCCCGGCAATTCCTCCCACACTAATGATTCTACCACTCACTGACGCAGTGGCTAAATAATCCACTAACATGCACGTCTTTGGGATTATAGCAGGAAGCTGGAGCATCGAAGAGAAATGCGTTCCATCACAAGGAGAACATGCCAACTCAACGCAAGCTGTGGCAGAGGTCAGTGTTGAACCGGGGTCACTGGAGCCGTGAAGGAGAACCCTTACACTTCTCCAACTTTAGATAGTTCCTCTGTCCCTCTCTTCCCCTCCCCCTTCCCAGATCTCCCACTGTCTTCCTGTCTCCAACTATATCCTTCCTTTGTCCCGCCCCCCTGACATCAGTCTGAAGAAGGGTCTCGACCCGAAACGTCACCCATTCCTTCTCTCCCGAGGTGCTGCCTGACCTGCTGAGTTACTCCAGCATTTTGTGAATAAATACCTTCGATTTGTACCAGCATCTGCAGTTATTTTCTTATACTCACACAGAGGCTGGTGAGTATGTGGAACGAGAGGAGGTAGTTAAGGCAGGTACCATAACATCACTTAAAAGATATGCGGACAGGTACATGGACGGGAAATGTTTAGAGGGATATGGGCTAAATGCGGGCAGGTGGGACTAGTGTGGATGGGGCATATAGGTTAGCAAGGGCTATTTGAGCCGGAAGGCTTGTTTCCGTGCTGTATGACTTTATGAGGTGGTTTCACTCTCTACCCTGTTCTCTAAAGGAAGAAAGGGACCCAGCGGAGGGGGGGGGATTGCCAAGATCGAGGGGGGACCCAGCGTGGGATCACATGCTGCGGCAGGCAGTAGATATGTCTGTCGGGGTGAATGTTTGTAACTTTGTTGGCCAGAAACGAGGCAACCTTTGTGTACTGCCCAGGTGAGGTCTGCTGTATGACTTTACCCGCATTGTAGCAAAAGGAAGAATTTCACTGTGCAATAAAGTCTCATTGAATAATTGAGTTTTCTCTTCCTTCGTGCTACCCTCGTTAAAAGGAACAAAACACATTCATAGAAAACATAGAAAACATAGAAAATAGGTGCAGGAGTAGGCCATTCGGCCCTTCGAGCCTGCACCGCCATTCAATATGATCATGGCTGATCATCCAGCTCAGTAACCTGTACCTGCCTTCTCTCCATACCCCCTGATCCCTTTAGCCACAAGGGCCACATCTAACTCCCTCTTAAATATAGCCAATGAACTGGCCTCAACTACCTTCTGTGGCAGAGAATTCCACAGATTCACCACTCTCTGTGTGAAGAAATGTTTTCTCATCTCGGTCCTAAAAGACTTCCCCCTTATCCTTAAGCTGTGACCCCTGGTTCTGGACTTCCCCAACATCGGGAACAATCTTCCCGCATCTAGCCTCTCCAACCCCTTAAGAATTTTATATGTTTCTATAAGATCCCCCCTCAGTCTTCTAAATTCCGGTGAACAAGTGCTGCCAGAACGCACAGTTCCGTTGATTCATGGCACCATTATTTGCGATGCCAACATTATTCCACAGAGGGAAAAAATGAATGGATATCTGTGATCCCAGCAGCAGTGAGTCTGGATATCAAGGTTATTTAGACTTCAAAGACAACTTTGGAACAACTCGCAAAGGCCAGTCGCGTCTCAGTATTGTAGCATATGGTACGCTTGCCTTCATCAGTCAGGGTATTGATTATAAGTTTAGTTAAGTTTAGTTTAGTTTAGTGATACAGCGCGGAAACAGGCCCTTCAGCCCGCCGAGTCCGCGCCGACCAGCGATCACCGCATACTAGCAGTTTCCTGCACACACGAGGGGCGATTTACAATTTTTACCAAGAGTGTGATGTTTGATGGACTGTGTGGGGTGGGAGGACCCGTTGCCCCTCCCGTGCAGCAGGTGGCGCTGCACAGGACAAAGGGAGATGTTTTGTACATAGTTATCTGGGCTGTACACAGTGTGAGTGTGCAGTCAGATTGTAGGGTGGCAGCCATTTTAGTTGACTTGCTGCTAGCATTGAGTTACTGTAATAAAGACTTCTGTTGTACCTTGAAGACTCGCAAAGTTTCATACAGGCATAGAACAAGAACACGAAAGTGGTGTCAGAAGTGGGATACTTCGGATTGTGTCCAAAGACCCAGATAACAACCTATTTTGCGATATTTTTTAAACATGTCTCTGCAATTTGATCGTTTCGATCCCGAGCGAGAAAGGTCGTCGTCGTATTTAATGCGCGCTAAGTTTTATTTTGAAAGTATGGGAATTACAACTGACCTGAGGAAGAACATTGTGTTCATCAATGTCTCCAGAAACATTTGCACTACTTCAAAAACTTTCGTGTTCTTTAGCCTACGGACCTGTATGTTTTTTGGAGTGTAGGAGGAAACTGGAGCTTTCGGAGAAAATCCACACAGGTCACGGGGAGAACGTACAAACTCCGTACAGACAGCACCTGCGGTCAGGATCGAATCCGGGTCCCTGGCGATGTGAGGCAGCAACTCTACCGCTGTGCCACTGCGCCGCCCAGGTCAGGAAGTCATGATGCAGCTTCATAGGCCTTTGTCAGGACATTTGGAGCCTTGTGTGCAGCTTCTGGTCGCCCCATTACAGGAAGGATGTGGAGGCTTTGGAAGGGATGCAGAGGAGGTTTACCAGAATGGTGCCTAGATTAAGGGGAATCAGGGAAAGGTTGACACACTTGTTTCCCTGGAGTGCCAGAGGTTGCCGTCAGACCTGATGGAAGTACATAAAACGATGAGAGGCGTAGATAGCGTGGACAGTCAGAACCTATTTCCCAAAGTGAAAAAATCAAATACTAGAGGGCATAACTTTAAGGTGAGAGGGGTAAAGTTTAAAGTTGATGGGCAGGGCAGGTTCTTTACACAGAGGATGGTGGGTGGGTGGAAGCTGTTGTTGGGGGTAGTGGTTGAGGCAAATATGATCTGGGCATTTACGAGACTTTTGGAGAGGCATGTGGATTTGCAGATATGGATTATGTGCAGACAGGATAAGATATTTTGTCTTGGCATCATGTTCAACACAGACGTTGTGGGCCAAAGGGTCTATTCTTGCGTTGTGCTGTTCGATGTCTATGTTCCTCGTTCTAAAACAGGGAGTTCTCTCGTCAAAATCATATTCATATTCGGACCAGAAACACAGTCACAGAATCAAAGGGATTATGCATCTCAAAACTCAAAACTATGGTGTGCAAAGTATGAGCAAAAACTGCAGTATATTAATCTCTCACAGATGGCCGAGGTTATATGGAAAAAGATTATTGCTTTTCTTTTTTCCAGATTAGCATTGAGCACATTAACTGAAAATCAAAAAGGAAAATAGCAGATGTTAGGAAATTTGAAATAGAAATAGATAAGGCTGAAAACATCCAGCAGGTCAGGCAGCATCTGTGGAGAGAGAAACAGTTAACATTTCAGGTTGATGACACTCAGCAGAACTGGAAAGGTAAGACAATAAGTCCACTTTTAAATGCAGAGAAGGCGGGGTGGATTGAATAACATTGGCACAGGAGACCAAGGCTGTTGAGATGATTGTGTAGGAAGGAACTGCAGAGGCTGGTTTACAATGAAGGTTGACACAAAATGCTGGAGTAACTCAGCGGGTTAGGCAGCATCTCAGGAGGATAGCAAAATGGTGATGCCTCGGGTTTGAAGAAGGGTCTCGACCCGAAACGTCACCTATTCCTTTTCTCCAGAGATGCTGCCTGACCCAGTGAGTTACTCCAGCTTTTTTGTATCGATCTGCTGAGACGATTCCTCTGTTTAAGGGGGCCGTCTGGTTGATAGGCATGCCTGATGCACTGAGCATATCCAGTATTCCCCTGCGACGGACGCAAAATGCTGGAGTAACTCAACGGGTCAGGCAGTATCTCTGGAGAAAAGGAATTGGTGACGTTTCAGGTCGAAACCCTTCTTCAGACTGGAAAACAGGGGAGAGGGAAACTAGAGGTATGAACAGGTACACAACAAATCAGAGCCAGCACCGATGACCCAGGATAGGTGGAGCCCACGATGGTCTGTGGAAGAGGGATAACAAAGGGATAAGAACAAGCAGTACTAGTGTGGGGGAGGGACAGACAGCGAGGGAACGCAGGGGCTAGCACAAAGTAAGGCCAGCATGGATGATCAAGGAAAGGTGGCGCCCCCAATGGCCCATTGTTGGGGTGACAACAAGGAGGTACGAATAGTGAAACTAAACAGGACGACAGTGAAACTAGTTGGACAACTATGTTGGCGGGAGGGATGGAGAGAGAGGCCATGCAAGGGTTACTTGAAATTAGTAAATCAAAAGTCATACCATTGGGTTGTAAGCTGCCCAAGCAAAATATGAGGCGCTGTTCCTCCAGTTTGCGTGTGGCCTCTCTCTGACAGTGGAGGAGGCCCAGGACAGGAAGGTCAGGGAGGGAACTGGGAAGGGGAGTTAAAATGTCTTCTCCTTTTGGTTTCAGATCGCAGCAACGTCTTTGACCTGATTTCAAAGTTTTTGTATGTTCAAATTGATTGATTGATTGATTGATTGATTGATTGATTGATTGATTGATTGATTGATTGATTGATTGATTAGAAACATAGAAACATAGAAACATAGAAAATAGGTGCAGGAGTAGGCCATTCGGCCCTTCGAGCCTGCACCGCCATTCGGCCCTTCGAGCCTGCACCGCCATTCTATATGATCATGGCTGATCATCCAGCTCAGTAGCCTGTACCTGCCTTCTCTCCATACCCCCTGATCCCTTTAGCAAAAAGGGCCACATCTAACTCCCTCTTAAATATAGCCAATGAACTGGCCTCAACTACCTTCTGTGGCAGAGAATTCCACAGACTCACCACTCTCTGTGTGAAGAAATGTTTTCTCATCTCGGTCCTAAAAGACTTCCCCCTTATCCTTAAGCTGTGACCCCTGGTTCTGGACTCCCCCAACATCGGGAACAATCTTCCCGCATCTAGCCTCTCCAACCCCTTAAGAATTTTATATGTTTCTATAAGATCCCCCCTCAGTCTTCTAAATTCCAGCGAGTACAAGCCCAGTCTATCCAGACTTTCCTCATATGAAAGTCCCGCCATCCCAGGTGGGATCTGGTGAACCTTCTCTGTACTCCCTCTAAGGCAAGAACGTCTTTCCTCAGGTTAGGAGACCAAAACTGCACACAATACTCCAGGTGCGGTCTCACCAAGGCCCTGTACAACTGCAGCAGAACCTCCCTGCTCCTAAACTCAAATCCTCTTGCTATGAATGCCAACATACCATTCGCTTTCTTCACTGCCTGCTGCACCTGCATGCTTGCTTTCAATGACTGGTGCACCATGACACCCAGGTCACGTTGCATCTCCCCTTCTCCCAATCGGTCACCATTCAGGTAATACTCTGCTTTCCTGTTCTTGCCGCCAAAGTGGATAACCTCACATTTATCCACATTATATTGCATCTGCCATGCATTTGCCCACTCGCCTAATCTATCCAAGTCACTCTGCAGCCTCCTAGCATCCTCCTCGCAGCTAACACTGCCACCCAGCTTCGTGTCATCCGCAAACTTAGAGATGTTGCATTCAATTCCCTCGTCCAAATCATTAATATATATTGTAAATAACTGGGGTCCCAGCACTGAGCCTTGCGGTACCCCACTAGTCACTGCCTGCCATTCCGAAAAGGACCCGTTTATTCCTACTCTTTGCTTCCTGTCCGCCAACCAATTTTCTATCCACCTCAACACTGAACCCTCAATACCGTGTGCTTTAAGTTTGTACACCAATCTCCTATGTGGGACCTTGTCGAAGGCCTTCTGAAAGTCCAGATATAACACATCGACTGGTTCTCCCTTATCCACTCTACTAGTTACAGCCTCGAAAAATTCTATAAGATTGATTGATTGATTGATTGATTGATTGATATATTGAAGCCTGCAGCATGGAAACAGGTCCTTTGGCCCACCGAGCCCATGCCGGCCAGCGATCGTCCGTACACATTAGTTCTATGTTCACCCACTTCTGCATCCGCTCCATACACACCTGGGGCAAGTTACAGAGACCGATTAAGCTACAAACCCGCATGTTTTCGAGATGCAGGAGGAAACCGGGACACCCCAAGGAAACCCACGGGGTCACAGGGAGAACGTGCAAACTCCGCATAGACAGCACCCGAGGTTGGGTTGGAACCCGTGTCTTTAGCGCTGTGAAGCAGCAGCTTTAGCGGCTGTGCCATTTGTGTTCCTGTGTTTACCCTCTCTCTCTATAACAGATCTCCTCAATCAAACCAGGCTACTTCCTAATCATTGAGATCACCCGGCCGACCTTGGTCTCTCCCTGTCAGAAACAGTCTCTTTGCTTCTGAAGCCATTTCCTTCAAAATAGGAAGTGGGGGAAAATAGGATAGAGGTTTCCTCTCGTATTAAAACTTAGCTACTGATCGCAGGCGCTACCTCCAGAGATGCTGCCTGACCCGTTGAGTTACTCCAGCACTTTGTGTTTATCTTGGGAGGGTACTGGATATGCTCACCGAACCTGAACTCCAATGTACGAATGTCATTTGGACAGGAGCTGGAAGATGGCTGCAAAACAGAGTCACCATTCAGGCAGGCTAATGAGATGTGAGTTCACAACACCAATTCACAACTTAATCCCCAGATCTTACCCAACTCAGCAAAATGAGAGTTGGCCAGAACAAAGGGTTTAAATAGAATCGCAGAAAACAAACTGCTGGAGGAGGTGTCTTTTGCCCAGAGTAGGGAAATCGAGAACCAGAGGACATGGGTTAAAGGTTTAATAGGAAACTGAGGGGGAACCTTTTTACACAAAGGGTGGCAGGTGTATGGAACGGGCTGCCGGGGGAGGTAGTTGAGGCAGGAAATACCACAACGTATGGACAGGTACAATGAATAGGATAGGGTTTGAAGGATATGGGCCAAATGCAGACAGGTGGGACTAGAGTGGTTAGTTATGTTGGAAAGAAAACTGCAGATGCTGGTTAAATCGAAGATAGACACAAAATGCTGGAGTAACTCAGCGGGTCAGGCAGCATCTCTGGAGAGAAGGAATGGGTGACGTTTCGGATCGAGACCCTTCTTCAGACTCCAGTCTGAAGAAGGGTCTAGAACCAAAACATCACCCATTCCTTCTCTCCAGAGATGCTGCCTGACCCGCTGAGTTACTCCAGAATGTTATGTCTACCTTAGAGTGGTTAGTTAGTTTTGTTCATTGTCACATGTAGCGAGGTACAGTGAAAAGCTTTACTGTACCTCAGTGCACGATGCGCTTGGTAGTGTTGACGGGGCATGTTGTTCAGCATGGGCAAATCGGGCCGAAGGGCCTGTTTCCACCCTGCATGACTCTACAGCACAATGGGTCCACCAGCATCTGTGGAGGCAAAAGGATGGCCAATGTTTCTAGTCGAGACGCTGCATGGGGTTCGCTTTTGAATTGCATACTTTGTTTGGAAACTTTTCCGCTTTACTGGATCTCTATTTTTTCACTCAGTTTACACCCTTGCGAACACATCTATGAACATGTCCACAACCTGCATTCACGCAAAACAATGTCTTTTTTTAAAAGCTGTATTAGCACCAGTCCCAACAGTTGCCACACAGTGTCAAATCAATGTACAATAACGTTCACCGCAAATTAAAAAAAGCATTGCTTGGAATTTCTGGCACAGGATTCAGGATAAATATACGAAGTTTGTTCTTGCTTCGAGAGTTCGTGTCACTGGAAGGCGAAAGTGAATGGAACCAGGAAATCGGTTTTCATTCTTCGCTAAATTGTCATGGAAGCAATTAAAAAGTGTCTGTGGATGTGGGCTAGTGACAGTTGTGCTTTGTATTACTCAAACAGGGTTTATGCAGCTCAATGGAATGCAGTGTGACAATATTCCCTGCGGTTTTGGAAATAATACAGAATCTCACTTAAAGCGCTGGGGGAGAGGAGTTGGGGGGGAGGGTGGGGTTAACGGGGGAGATGTAGAAAGAAGGTTTAATCAATAGAGAGAGAGTTTAGAACTCACTGGCTGGGCTGAGGGGTGTTGCCCCCTCGACTCAGTGCAGGCGGTGGGAGAGAGGAGGATGATGGCAAAGTTAACATCGCTGCTGGACAACGACTCCCACCCCATGCAGGACACTGTCACTGCACTGAGTAGCTCCTTCAGTGAGTCTTTCCAGGTGAGACAGAGGTTCACCTGCACCTCCACCAACCTCATCTATTGCATCCGCTGCTCCAGATGTCAACTTGTTTACATCGGCGAAACCAAGCGCAGGCTCGGCGATCGATTCGCTCAACACCTGCGCTCGGTCCGCTTTGGCCAAACTGGTCTCCCGGTGGCCGAGCACTTTAACTCCCCCTCCCATTCCCAGTCTGACCTTTCTGTCATGGGCCTCCTCCAGTGCCATAGTGAGGCCCACCGGAAATTGGAGGAACAGCACCTCATATTTCGCCTGGGCAGCTTGCATGGTATGAACATCGACCTCTCCAACTTTAGATAGTTCCTCTGTCCCTCTCTTCCCCTCCCCCTTCCCAGATCTCCCTCTATCTTCCTGTCTCCACCTATATCCTTCCTTTGTCCCGCCCCCCTGACATCAGTCTGAAGAAGGGTCTCGACCCGAAACGTCACCCATTCCTTCTCTCCTGAGATGCTGCCTGACCTGCTGAGTTACTCCAGCATTTTGTGAATAAACACCTTCGGTTTGTATCAGCATCTGCAGTTATTTTCTTATCCTTCAGTGACAGACTCCTTCACCCCAAGTGCGTGATGGAGAGATATAGGAGGTCCTTCCTTCCCGCTGCTGTGAGACTGCACAACCAGCACTGCTCCCAGCAGACCAGTCAACAGTAACAGTTAAGGAATACACAGTAAACTGATGACAATTTATCCTTGTCTTTACTTTTATTTATAATGAATGATCTCTTGCTATCCACTTTGCTGCTGTAACACTGTAAATTTCCCTGGTGTGGGACGAATAAAGGAATATATTATAATTATTATTATTATATTATGGGTTGAAGAGTTTCCAAGGATCACCATCTTGCTGTGGTGTTGAAGCTTGCATGTGCCTGAGATCATGAGAGCTAAACTATCCGGGACGCACAGCGGTCTAGCGGTGGAGTTGCTGCCTTCCAGCGCCAGAGACCCCGGATCAAACCTGACTGCGGGCGCCGTCCGTACGGAGTTTGTACGTTCTCCCCGTGACCTGCGTGGGTTTTCTCCGAGATCTTCGGTTTCCTCCCACACTCCAAAGACATACAGGTACGTACGTAAGTTGGCTTGGTACGTGTAAAGATTGTCCCCAGTGTGTGTAGGACAATGTTAATATGTGGGGATCGCTGGTGGGTTTTCTCCAGGAGCTCCGGTTTCCTCTCAAAAACTTACAGGTTGGTGGGTTTTCCCAGTCTGAATAAGGGTCTTGACCTGAAATGTCTCAATAGACAATAGGTGCAGGAGGAGGCCATTCGGCCCTTCGAGCCAGCACCGCCATTCAATGTGATCATGGCTGATCATTCTCAATCAGTACCCTGTTCCTGCCTTCTCCCCATACCCCCTAACTCCACTATCCTTAAGAGCTCTATCCAGCTCTCTCTTGAATGCATTCAGAGACTTGGCCTCCACTGCCTTCTGAGGCAGAGAATTCCACAGATTCACAACACTCTGACTGAAAAAGTTTTCCTCATCCCAGTTCTAAATGGCCTACCCCTTATTCTTAAACTGTGGCCCCTTGTTCTGGACTCCCCCAACATTGGGAACATGTTTCCTGCCTCTAACGTGTCCAACCCCTTAATAATCTTATACGTTTCGATCTTATATGTCTCCTATTGCTTTTCTCCAGAGATGCTGCCTGACCCGCTGAGTTACTCCAGCATTTTGTGTCTATCTTCGGTGTATTAGACATCTGCAGTTCCTTCTTTGGCAGGTTTGTAGGTTAATTGGCTTTGGTAAGAATTACAAGTTGTCCCCAGTGTGTGGGACACTGCTGGTGTAAGGAGATCGCTGGTCGGCTGGGACTCGGTGGGCCGCAGGGCTTGTTTCTGTGCTGTGTCTCTAACCTAAACTAAGCCCATGGCTAGCTACACTGCTGGCACGGTCACTATGCCAGGCAGGTCAAAAGGGAGGCCCCTGACTAAGCGTGATGCTAAGGGCGGCACAGTGGCACAGCTGGTAGAGCCACTACCTCACAGCACCAGAGCCCCGGGTTTGATCCTGACCTTGGGCGGTGTCTGTGGTAAGTTTGTGCGTTCTCCCTGGGACCTTGTGGGTTACCTCCCGGTGCTCTGGTTTCCTTCCCACATCCCAAAATCACGTGGATTTGTAGGTTACTGGGCCTCTGTGAATCACCCTGAATGTATAGGGAGAATAGGTGAAAGAGGGATGGTATTCGATTCGTGTGGATGGGAGATCAATAGGACTGGGCTGGCCGAAGGTCCTGTTCCTCTGCTTTATCTTTCAATTACTCAATGATTCTATGATTCGATGAAAGAAGACCTCATCGGTGAAGCAGGAGATGGTGGCTGGCAGCACAGAGGCTGTACAGACGAAAGAAGGGTACGGCAATCATCGTGGAGTCCATGCTGTTTGACCCAAGTCAAGTCAAGTCAAGTTTATTTGTCACATACACATACACGATGTGCAGTGAAATGAAAGTGGCAATGCATGCGGATTGTGCACAAAAAAGAATTACAGTTACAGCATATAAATAAAGTTAATACAGTTAATACAGAGAAGACAAAATTTAGTCCCTGGAGTTATAAAAGTTAACAGTCCTGATGGCCTGTGGGAAGAAACTCCGTCTCATCCTCTCCGTTTTCACAGCGTGACAGCGGAGGCGTTTGCATGACCGTAGCATCTGGAACAGTCCGTTGCTGGGGTGGCAGGGGTCCTTCATAATCTTACTTGCTCTGGATCTGCACCTCCTGATGTATAGGTCCTGCTGGGGGGCGAGTGTAGTTCCCATGGTGCGTTCTGCCGAACGCACTACTCTCTGCAGGGCCATCCTGTCCTGGGCAGAGCTGTTCCCAAACCAGACTGTGATGTTGCCGGACAGGATGCTCTCTACAGCCCCAGAGTAGAAGCAATGAAGGATCCTCAGAGACACTCTGAATTTCCTCAGCTGTCTAAGGTGGTAAAGGCGCTGCTTTGCCTTACCCACCAGTGCGGCAAGGTCAGTGCGCAGGTCAGTGGCACAGCGGTAGAGTTGCTGCCTTACACACCAGAGTCCCAGGTTCGATCCTGACGACAGGCGCTGTCTGCATGGAGTTTGTACTGTGCAACCTCATTCCCTTTCCCCATTTCATAAAAGGTTTTGGAACTGAAATATTAACTCTGTTTCTCTTTCCAAGTTACCGTCTAACCTGCTGAGTGTTTCCACTGGTTTCTGTTCTTATTTTTCTGGATTCTCTAACATCTGCAGTCTTCAAAAAAAAAAAAAGATGAATTAATGTTCCTCTTGTGAGTCTCCTGCGCTATTATTCATCATCTCGTCAGCTTTCTCTCCGAACCCCACTCCTGCAATGGAAACCCACTCAGACCGATGTGGGTAACAGGTGAATCGGGGTATGGCTGGGCATGCTAACAAAGGGGAGGTTGAACAGAAATGGACGGGGGAATTTGAGGTCAATGAGACTGCTGGCACAGAGTTGATGGGCCGAACGACCCCCCGTTGTAACAAAGTGCACGGTGGCGCAGCGGTAGAGTTGCTGCCTTACAGCGAATGCAGCGCCGGAGACTCAGGTTCGATCCTGACTACGGGCGCCGTCTGTACGGAGTTTGTACGTTCTCCCCGTGACCTGCGTGGGTTTTCTCCGAGATCTTCGGTTTCCTCCCACACTCCAAAGACGTACAGGTATGTAGGTTAATTGACTGGGTAAATGTAAAAATTGTCCCTAGTGTGTGTAGGATAGTGTTAATGTGCGGGGATCGCTGGGCGGCGCGGACTCGGTGGGCCGAAGGGCCTGTTTCCGCGCTGTATCTCTAAAAATCTAAAAAATGATGAGAAGAGTCCTTTGGCATTTGCGATGTTTAATGCTTTGAAGTTTTGACTCTCCTAAGAGATAAAATGGCTGCAAGGGGATGAGGCAAGAGGCAATGGCAGCCCCAGCTATCAGGAGCATGGAACAAACTTAATGGACCAGTTGGCATCTTGCAGCTAGGCAACTTTGTACTAGGATAGAGGGATTTCAGTCTGGTGTGACTGCTTATCACTATTGCAGTCGTTGATGGTCGCTACCCTGGGAGCCAGGGTTTGAAGAAAAGGTGGCGCTGTGGTAAAGTTGTTGCTTTACAGCGCCAGTTCGATCCTGACTACGGGCACTGTCTGTACGGAGTTTGTACGTTCCCCCCCCGTGACCTTGTGGGTCTGTTCCGGGACTCGGTTTCCTCCCACACTCCAAAGGCGGATAGGTTTGTAGATTACTTGGCTTTGGTATAAATGTAAATTGTCCCTAGTATGTGCAGGATAGTGTTAATGTACGGGGATCGCTGGTCGGTGCGGACTCGGTGGGCCGAAGGGCCTGTTTCCGCGCTGGATCTCTAAACTAAAAGGCCAGCATTAATTACTCTTTCCTTCTGAATTTTGTCCTTGAAAGAGCTCCCCTTGATGCTCTTTTGCTTCAGCGGATAATGAAGGACAAAGGGTCAAACAGTTCTTCAGCTGCAGTTTCATTGGGTTTGGCTGGCTGGTTCTGTGGACGTTTTATTGAGTTTGTTTCCATGAGTTTCAAGTGTCTGCTGTGTTTACAGGGCTGACTGCAGAAAGGGAAAGGAGGTGTGGCGGCACAGCTGGCTTTAACAACATCTGGAACAGGTTAAGCATGGAGGAAACCAAATGTGTAGGAAGGAACTGCAGATGCTGGTTTACACTGAAGATAGACACAGAATGCTGGAGTATGGCTGGAGAAAAGGAAGACGTGACATTTTGGATTTGAAGAAGGGTCTCGACCCGAAATGTCACCTATTCCTTTTCTCTGGAGATGCTGCCTGAGCCGCTGAGTTACTCCAGCTTTTTGTATCTATCTGCCGAGATGATTCCTCTGTTTAAGGGGCTATCTGGTTGATATGTATGCCTGATGCGCTGAGCATATTCAGTTTTTTTTGCTAAGATTGACACAAAATGCTGGAGTAACTCAATGGGTCAGGCAGCATCTCTGGAGAAAAGGAAATTGCGATGTTTCGGGTCGAGACCCTTCTTCAGATTCTTCAGAATCAGGGGAGAGGGAATACACAGTAAATTCTGAATCTGAAGAAGGGTCTCAATCCAAAATGGCACCTGTTCCTTTTTTCCAGAGATGCTGCCTGAGCCGCTGAGTTGCTTCAGCATTTAGTGTCTGTCTTAAGTATGGAGGAATGGTGCTGACATTAGAAGACCTGAGGTAGTGTCATCGACCTGAAACATTGCTTCTTGTTGCTCCTTCCACAGAGGCTACCTTACGTGCTGAGCATTTCCATTCTTTTCTGTTTTTGATCTTCATTTCAATTCCCTTCCTGGTTCTGTAATAATCTTTTGCTTTTACTTGATGTAAATTAGCCATTTTTGATTTTGAAATTGATGAATATTTCCCCAGCTTCAGAGTTCTATGTGGGGAGAGGTATCTAGCTTGATGCAGACTTGTGGCTGAAAGAATATTTTCTAGAGCAACCTAATATTAATTTTATTGGGAAAATGGAAAATGGCCTACAAACTATAAATAATGTTTTGAAATCTTGTACAGCCTCGTGGGCGAAGAAATTTTTTTTTTGAGCTAGCTAAGTTTTGTTTTATTGGTAAAATGGGAAATGACGACCAAACAATAAATAATGTTTTGATCTCTTCGATAGGCACAAAATGCCGGAGTAACTCAAAGGGTCAGGCAGCACCTCTGGAGAAAAGGAACAGGTGACGTTTAGGGTCGAGACCCTTCTTCAGACACAAAATGCCCGAGAGACTCAGCAGGTCGGGCAGCATCTCTGGAGAAAAGGAATAGGTGACGTTTCAGGTCAAGTCCCTTCGTCAGACTGAGAGTCAGGGGAGAGGGAAACTCGAGGTATGAAAAAGTACAAAGAACAAATGAAGTTCTGCGAGGATGGTTTGCAGTTAAGTCAGAAATGTGAACTGAATAGAGCACAGGAAAGACTAAAATAACAGGTTGAGGTAAATATGGAATGAGAGCCAGTGTGGAAACGGAGTAGGTACAAAATAAATAGCAGAGGCTAGCCCAATGTATTATGAAGTATTATAAATCAGTTTTTTATATCAAAGCCAACACATCTTTGGGACTTCCCTCAATGGCTATAAAATCGACGAGGGCACTTGGAATTAAGAATAAAAGCAGAAGATGTGGGAATCACTCAGCTGGCAGGCACGCTGGTGCAGTGGTAGAGTCACTGCCTCACAACGCCAGAGACCCGAGTTCGATCCTGGCTATTGGAGCTATCTGTGCAGAGTCTGTATGTTCTCCCTTTAACGAAGTGGGTTTTCGTCCCTTTAACGAAGTGTAAATCGTCCCTAGTGTGTGTAGGATAGCGCGGGTGTACGGGGTGTTCGCTGGGCGGCGCGGACTCAGTGGGCCGAAGGGCCTGTTTCCGCGCTGTATCTCTAAAGTCTAAAGTTAAAATCTAACGTCGGGCAGCATTTAGGGAAAGAGAAACAGAGGTTTCAAGTCAAACAAATTTTCAGAACCTGAAAGTAGAAAACATTGGTGAAGAAAGATCAGAATTAAACCACTGATGAGGAAGCACAATGGTATTGGACAAACTCTGGCAAACAGCCCCAGTTCAGTCCACTCATTTGCTACTAGCATGCAAACGTGAAATGTTTTTACACATATTTCACAATCTTGAAATTCTCGGAGTCAGTACTCATCAGAAGTGTTATAACATGGGCCGCGATGTGCTCCCAGTGCTGTATTGCCTCTGATTTACCAGAAAGTGCAAGGGCCCTCAATAACTTGGACTTTTGATCTATTTTGCCATGGATTCCAGTTGTGTGTATTCACTCTAGTGTGGTGTCCAATACACACGCACCACAAGTATTTATTGAACTGCTTCCTGAGGTTACGGTGGCATCATCTTGTTCTCACAGTTGTCTATAATGTGGAGAGTTGTAGAAAAATAATTCTGTTTGGGGGGAAAGATTTTAGAGGAGCACGAGGGGTAGCTTTTTCACACAAAGGGTGGTGGGTGTATGGAACGAGCTGCCGGGGAGGTAGTTGAGGCAGGTACCATCACAACATTTGAGAAACATTTAGACAGGTACATGGATAAAACAGGTTTAGAGGGATATGGGCCAAACGCAGGTCAATAGACGCGGTAACAGGATCATTCCGAGTCAGCATGGATTTACAAAGGGGAAATCATGCTTGACAAATCTACTGGAATTTTTTGAGGATGTAACTAGGAAAATTGACAGGGGAGAGTCAGTGGATGTGGTGTACCTCGACTTTCAGAAAGCCTTCGACAAGATCCCACATAGGAGATTAGTGGGCAAAATTAGGGCACATGGTATTGGGGGTAGGGTACTGACATGGATAGAAAATTGGTTGACAGACAGAAAGCAAAGAGTGGGGATAAATGGGTCCCTTTCGGAATGGCAGGCAGTGACCAGTGGGGTACCGCAAGGTTCGGTGCTGGGACCCCAGCTATTTACGATATACATTAATGACTTAGACGAAGGGATTAAAAGTACCATTAGCAAATTTGCAGATGATACTAAGCTGGGGGGTAGTGTGAATTGTGAGGAAGATGCAATAAGGCTGCAGGGTGACTTGGACAGGTTGTGTGAGTGGGCGGATACATGGCAGATGCAGTTTAATGTAGATAAGTGTGAGGTTATTCACTTTGGAAGTAAGAATAGAAAGGCAGATTATTATCTGAATGGTGTCAAGTTAGGAGGAGGGGGAGTTCAACGAGATCTGGGTGTCCTAGTGCATCAGTCAATGAAAGGAAGCATGCAGGTACAGCAGGCAGTGAAGTAAGCCAATGGAATGTTGGCCTTCATAACAAGAGGAGTTGAGTATAGGAGCAAAGAGGTCCTTCTACAGTTGTACCGGGCCCTGGTGAGACCGCACCTGGGGTACTGTGTGCAGTTTTGGTCTCCAAATTTGAGGAAGGATATTCTTGCTATGGAGGGCGTGCAGCGTAGGTTCACTAGGTTAATTCCCGGAATGGCGGGACTGTCGTATGTTGAAAGGCTGGAGCGATTGGGCTTGTATACACTGGAATTTAGAAGGATGAGGGGGGTTCTTATTGAAACATATAAGATAATTAGGGGATTGGACACATTAGAGGCAGGAAACATGTTCCCAATGTTGGGGGAGTCCAGAACAAGGGGTCACAGTTTAAGAATAAGGGGTAGGCCATTTAGAACGGAGATGAGGAAGAACTTTTTCAGTCAGAGAGTGGTGAAGGTGTGGAATTCTCTGCCTCAGAAGGCAGTGGAGGCCAGTTCGTTGGATGCTTTCAAGAGAGAGCTGGATAGAGCTCTTAAGGATAGCGGAGTGAGGGGGTATGGGGAGAAGGCAGGAACGGGGTACTGACTGAGAGTGATCAGCCATGATCGCATTGAATGGCGGTGTTGGCTCGAAGGGCTGAATGGCCTACTCCTGCACCTATTGTCTATTGTCTATTGTCTATTGACAATTGACAATAGGTGCAGGAGGAGGCCATTCGCCCTTCGAGCCAGCACCGCCATTCAATGTGATCATGGCTGATCATTCTCAATTAGTACCCCGTTCCTGCCTTCTCCCCATACCCCCTGACTCCGCTATTCTTAAGAGCTCTATCTAGCTCTCTCTTGAATGCATTCAGAGAATTGGCCTCCACTGCCTTCTGAGGCAGAGAATTCCACAGATTCACAGCTCTCTGACTGAAAAAGTTTTTCCTCATCTCAGTTCTAAATGGCCTACCGCTTATTCTAAAACTGTGGCCCCTTGTTCTGGACTCCCCCAACATTGGGAACATGTTTCCTGCCTCTAACGTGTCCAACCCCTTAATAATCTTATACGTTTCGATAAGATGTCCTCTCATCCTTCTAAATTCCAGTGTATACAAGGTCGGTGGGACGAGTGTAGATGGGACATGTTGGTCTGTGTGGGCAAGTTAGGCCGAAGGCTCTGTTTCCACGCTGTATGACTCCATACCTCTCTGACTCTATGGTGCATCATGAAGATTATCTGATTGATTTTCTTTTCTAACTGATCTTTCTGAAGCTCTCCGAGTGACACATAATTGGTAAATCAAAGTCTTTTTTGATGGTCAATAGTCAATAGTCAATTTATTTGTCACATACACATAAATGTGCAGTGAAATGAAAGATTACCCACAGTCCAACAATAAGACCAATAAAAATGACTGTGCTTATTGGAAAACTACTCTAGTGTCTTGGGATTTTAGTTATATGAACTTGTTGCTCTTGTTTCAATGGGACAAGGTTTGCCTGGTAATCTTTGTGGATTAACATCGTCCTGGACTATTACTAACGTTGGGCCAGGAACTTGATTTACAGGTTCGGGAATCTCTCCTGAGCCTCTGTTTCATTGAACCTCGTGAGTTCATCAGTGTTCATAAGAGATAGGAGAAGAATTAGGCCATTCGGCCCATCAAGTCTACTCTGCCATTCAATCATGGTTGATCTGTCCCTCCCTCCTAACCCCATTCTCCTGCCTTCTCCCCATAAACCCTGACACCCTAATTGGGGTGAGAATTATTGAACACATCACCAGATGGAGTTCTAAAGGAATCTCATCGGCGTTAGATTCCCGAAGCCTGTGACGTGGGGGAGCGGCTGGCATCTCCTATTGGTAAAAGACACAAAATGCTGGAGTAACTCAGCGGAACAGGCAGCATCTCTGGAGAGAAGGAATGGGTGACGTTTTCGGGTCGAGCCCCTTTTTCAGACCCGACCCGAAATGCCACCCAATCCTTCTCTCCAGAGATGCTGCCTGTCCCTCTGCTGAGTTACTCCAGCATTTTGTGTCTATCTTCGCTTTAAACCAACTTGTGCAGTTCCTACCCACACATCTCCTATAGGGAGATGTGACTTGGCAAAGCCCTGTGTTTAAGTGAAGGGGGAAAGAAACTGAGCAGAATGAGTACAATGGAATTTGAAACATTCCACAGCATCTTCTGCCCTTTGTTCCCACAGTTGTTTTGTTTTAACTGTACGCGTACTAACAATTTCCTTTGGGCATTTGGCTAATCCCACGCTGAACTGCCTGAAGGGGCTGGAAGGTGGGTGTGTGCAAGGAAGGGAGCCCCCCCGACATCAGTCTGAAGAAGGGTCTCGACCCGAAACGTCACCCATTCCTTCTCTCCCGAGATGCTGCCTGACCTGCTGAGTTACTCCAGCATTTTGTGAATAAAGGGAATATCTCAGACAGGTTTGCCTCAACTACTGCCGTCCAGAACTTTCGAGGACACTCCGGTGTGCCTATAACTGGCACGGTGGCACAGCCGTAGAGTTGCTGCCTTACAGCGCCAGAGACCCGAGATTGATCCTGACTACGGAGGTTGCCTGTACAGAGATTGTACGTTCTGCCCATGACAAGTGTGGGTTTTCTCCGGGATCTCCGGTTTCCCACCACACTCCAACGAGGTACAAGTTTGTAGGCTAATTGACTTGGTAAAATTTTAAATTGCCCCTCCTGTGTGTGGGATAGTGTTAGTGTGTGGGGATCACTGGTCGTCACAGACACGGTGGGCCGAAGGGCCTATTTCCGCACTGTATCTCTAAACCAAACTAAAGATATACATGTACAAAATCATGAGAGGCATAGATTGGGTAAATGCATGGAGTCTTTTACCCAGAGTGGGGGAATCGAGAACTAGACGACATGGGTTTTAAGGTGAGTGGGGAAAGATTGAATGGGAACTGGAGGGGTAACCTTTTTACACAAAGGGTGGTTGGTGTATGTAACGAGCTGCCAGAGGAGATAGTTGAGGCAGGTACGAACACAACGTTTGAAACATTTCGACAAGTACATGGATAGGGTTGGTTTAGAGGGATATGGGCCAAAAGCAGGCAGGTGGGACTTGTAGGCAGGCGTAGATAGGTGTAGGCAGGTGCAGGTAGGTGTAGATAGAGAGGATGTGGTGAAGATTAGTCAGAAGGTGGTGAAGCCATGGCCACTGAAGGCTGTGGTGGCCAAGTCAATGTATATTGTTAAGGCAGAGATAGATAGATTCTTGGTTAGTCCGGGTGTCAGGGGTTATGGGGAGAAAGCCGGAGAATGGGGTTAAGAGGAAAAGATGGATCAGCCATGATTGAATGGTGGAGTAGACTTGTGGGTAAAATGGCCTAATTCTTCTCTTATCAGTTCTGAACATGAACTTAGATGGGGAATGTTGGTCGACGAGGGCAAGTTGGGCCGAAGGGCCTGTTTCCACACTGTGTCACGATGATGTTTCTACATCATGAATGCATTGCAAGCTGTGCAAGTAAATATGATGGGTCGCTGGGTGGAACGGTAGTCAGGATTTTATATACTGTGCAGGAAGGAACTGCAGATGCTGGTTTAAATCGAAGATAGACACAAAATGCTGGAGTACTCGGGCAGCATCTCTGGAGAGGAGGAATGCATGACGTTTCAGATCGAGACCCTTCTTCAGACTGATGTCAGGGGAGCGGGATATAAGAAGACAACTGCAGATGCTGGTTCAAATCGAAGGTATTTATTCACAAAATGCTGGAGTAACTCAGCAGGTCAGGCAGCATCTCAAGGTATTTATTCACAAAATGTTGGAGTCAGTCTGAAGAAGGGTCTCGACCCGAAACGTCACCCATTCCTTCTCTCCCGAGATGCTGCCTGACCTGCTGAGTTACTCCAGCATTTTGTGAATAAATACCTTCAGGGGAGAGGGAGGTACATAGATAAGGAAGTGTATAGATAAGGAAGTGTAAGATACATAGAAAATAGGAGCAGGAGGAGGCCATTTGGCCCTTCGAAACAGCACCGCCATTCATTGTGATCATGGCTGATGATTACAAGGTGTGAAAACAGGAAAAGGGGAACGGAGGGAGATCAAGGAAAATGTCAAATAGATCATTGTTTGTTGGGAGAAGGTAACAACAAAGCAAACGAAGATAAAATGTACTCGGAGACAGTCAGACTGGTCGGAGAACTGGGAAGTGGGAGGGGATGGAGTGAGAGGGAAAGCAAGAGTTAGTTGAAGTATTGTGTACTGTGCTATTCCTGAGATCTTAGAGCAAGTGAAATTTTAACAGCATCACCCGAGGTGTTTGACTTTTCATTAAAGTTTCAACTCCATGTTGTGATGCACCTGTGATTTTTTTTTAAGCAACATTTGTTCAAATTATCCTTCCCTGTTCGTACTGCTTGCATGGGGTATGGGGTTAAGCACATGGCATCTTTTCAAAGCAACGTAGCCGATATTCTATTAAAAAGGCCTATGCTGGTTGCCAGATTTCTTCATTTATCGCACCTCTCTGCTGGCTGATCGACCAAATCCATTTCATTTCTGTCTAGAAATGCTCTAGATGTCAACTTATTTACATCGGCGTAACCAAGCGCAGGCTCGGCGATTGCTTCGCTCAACAACTGCGCTCGGTCCGCATTAACCAAACTGATCTCCCGGTGGCCGAGCACTTCAACTCCCCCTCCCATTCCCAGTCTGACCTTTCTATCATGGGCCTCCTCCAGTGCCATAGTGAGGCCCACCGGAAATTGGAGGAACAGCACCTCATATTTTGCCTGGGCAGCTTGCAGCCCAGTGGTATGAACATTGACTTCTCCAACTTTAGATAGTTCCTCTGTCCCTCTCTTCCCCTCCTCCTTCCCAGTTCTCCCTCTATCTTCCTGTCTCCACCTATATCCTTCCTTTGTGACATCAGTCTGAAGAAGGGTCTCGACCCGAAACGTCACCCATTTCTTCTCTCCCGAGATGCTGCCTGACCTGCTGAGTTACTCCAGCATTTTGTGAATAAATATCTTCGATTTGTACTAGCATCTGCAGTTATCTTCTTATACATATCATTTCTGTTTAACAAGTCGAGGAGGAACCTATAAAGTTTCAGCACTGAAGTTACACAGGCCAGCAGCAGAGCAAGGAGGAATACAGAACCCAGGCTGGCAATTTACTCCGTGCACTCTGACAAACCATGAGGGACTTGCCTGCCTGGGTCAACTCGATGGCAAACTCTAACCAGCTGTTGGCCCAGTTTGACTGGTTCCAGTTTTCCATTGTGCATTTTGGTGGTTTCACAGGCGCGCACACACACACACACACACACACACACACACAAAGAAATCCGTGATATTTCTTAATTTGGAGAAATCTTCTGAGGTGAAGTGAGATCAAAAAGTCTTCAGTGAAACCACATAACGAGAGAGAGTTCACTGAGGGAAATCTGTGCACGATTGCCTTTTGAAGGTCTCACACGGAACGCCTATCTAATTTTCCATGCATCACTTGGTGAAAGACTTACTCTGCAGTGATGTTTGTTATTACTTATCATGCAATACATACTTGCGCAAAAAGAAAATGGGAACATGTAAGCAATTAATCCCATTAAAATCAATGGGTTCGTGAAATATTTTCCATCACAGTGTGGAAACAACTGCAGATGTAAATGTTACGTGGAACTGGTGTTCTTTGAGCCGAAGTGCGTCTATGGGTCAGTTAGGGGCGATGCCAGAGGTGGGGGTGCAAGTGGGTGGGCTAATCATTGATGCGCTCGGAGAGCAATGAGCCACTGGCGATAATAAAGAAAGGAAAGGGGAAGGATAGGGGCCAGAGGGTCTACATCCATGGCCAAGGAGAAGGGTTTGAAACATAGAAACATAGACAATAGGTGCAGGAGTAGGCCATTCGGCCCTTCGAGCCAGCACCGCCATTCAATATCATCATGGCTGATCATCTAAAATCAGTACCCCGTTCCTGCTTTTTCCCCATATCCCTTAATTCCTTTCGCCCTACGGGCTAAATCTAGCTCTCTCTTGAAAACATCCAGTGCATTGGCCTAGACTGCCTTCTGTGTCAGAGAATTCCACAGATTCACAACTCTCTGGTTGAAAAAGTTTCTCCTCATCTCAGTCCTAAATGGCCTACCCCTTATTCTTAAACTGTGACACCTGTTTCTAGGCTCCCCCAACACCGGGAACACTTTTCCTGCATCTAGCCTGTCCAATCCTTTAAGAATTTTAGATGCTTCTATAAGATACCTCTCTCATCCTTCTAAATTCTAGTTTGCTCGGTTTGCGGGGCAAGGGTCTGCCAGCTCAGGAAGTATTTGGTTTGCCTTCACAGGCGTTCAACCGAGGAAGCTCGAGAATGACTTGTTGCAAGCAAACATAAGAAACAGGAGTGAGAGGAGACCACTCGGACTCTCGAACCTGTTCCACCGTTAAACAAAATCATGGTGGACCCCAATGCCTTTCTATCCTGAACTTCCCTCAGAGGGCCCTTTCCTCAGAGGGCCCCTTCCCTCAGTATGCCTGTGCAAACTCCACACGGGCAACATGCAAACTCCACATAGACAACGTGCAAACTCCACATAGACAACGTGCAAACTCCACATAGACAACGTGCAAACTCCACACAGAGAACGTGCAAACTCCATACAGAGAACGTGCAAACTCCACATAGACAACGTGCAAACTCCACACAGGCAACATGCAAACTCCACATAGACAATGTGCAAACTCCACATAGACAACGTGCAAACTCCACATAGACAATGTGCAAACTCCACATAGACAATGTGCAAACTCCACATAGACAATGTGCAAACTCCACATAGACAATGTGCAAACTCCACATAGACAATGTGCAAACTCCACATAGACAATGTGCAAACTCCACATAGACAACGTGCAAACTCCACGCAGAGAATGTGCAACGCCACACAGAGAACATGCAACGCCACACAGAGAACATGCAAACTCCACATAGACAACGTGCAAACTCCACACAGGCAACGTGCAAACTCCACACAGACAATGTTCAAACTCCACATAGACAACGTGCAAACTCCACACAGGCAACCTGCAAACTCCACACAGACAATGTGCAAACTCCATACAGAGAACATGCAAACTCCACACAGACAATGTGCAAACTCCACATAGACAACGTGCAAACTCCACACAGAGAACATGCAAACTCCACACAGAAAACGTGCAAACTCCATACAGAGAACATGCAACTCCACTCAGAGAACATGCAAACTCCACATAGACAACGTGCAAACTCCACACAGGCAATATGCAAACTCCACATAGACAATGTGCAAACTCTACACAGAGAACGTGCAAACTCCACACAGAGAACATGCAAACTCCACATAGACAACGTGCAAACTCCACACAGAGAACAAGGCAGCAGGAGATGCTTTATGCATCTGTCCATACCTGGGAACTTACAACGCCTAAGAAGGTCTGACACTTATCACACCAGCATAGCTTTTCTCAGGCCATTTTATGGGAAAGCGTAGCGTAGGTGAAGAGATACTTCAGACGGCAATACTTGGGTGGACCCTAGTAGTGCAGAAACGTTGCAGACAAGGGGGGGGGGGGGGGCAATAGACAATAGCCAATAGACAATAGGTGCAGGAGGAGGCCATTCGGTCCTTCGAGCCAGCACCGCCATTCAATGTGATCATGGCTGATCATTCTCAATCAGTACCCCGTTCCTGTCTTCTCCCCATACCCCCTGACTCTGCTATCCTTAAGAGCTCTATCTAGCTCTCTCTTCAATGCATTCAGAGAATTGGCCTCCACTGCCTTCTGAGGCAGAGAATTCCACAGATTCACAACTCTCTGACTGAAAAAGTTTTTCCTCATCTCAGTTCTAAATGGCCTACCCCTTATTGTTAAACTGTGGCCCATGGTTCTGGACTCCCCCAACATTGGGAACATGTTTCCTGCCTCTAATGTGTCCAACCCCTTAATAATCTTATACGTTTCGATAAGATCCCCTCTCATCCTTCTAAATTCCCGTGTATACAAGCCTAGTCGCTCCAGTCTTTCACCCCTTGACAGTCCCGCCATTCCGGGAATTAACCTAGTAAACCTACGCTGCGGGCTTGTGGTTGGCTTGGGGAGGGGCCAGTGGGTCAGTCTGCTCTGATAAGAAATGCCATCATGGATGTAGTTAGGCGCCCGTTCA